>NC_081407.1:690115124-690416877 GCF_030272615.1 Cryptomeria japonica
AACATCAATAACAATTTCAAAAGTTTCACAATCCTAATTAGATAAGTGAAACTTTGCTTTGGCCTCATATCATACTAACAAATTCTTGATAGCCTTCGGAAAAAAATCAAAGATAGTCTTTAATCCCTTTTTGAAAAACCTCAATGCACAAACCTATGGGATTTTGGTAAGAGGACCATTTTGACATTGAAATATAAGAAATCACCAAATAGATTGTTGATTCATGAAGAGACAATTATGAAAATCAATTGCATTCCAAAAAAATGATACTTATAATTGCTATCCTAAGCTCGGCCCTCTCCAAATACTTCTCACTACAAAAATCCATTATCTTTGAACATGCCTTTTTATAATGGTAAAGGTATGAAAGCCAATCCCCTTCCACCATGATGATCTCCCCAAAAAAAGCAATATTGAACTAATTTTCTAGGATGCGTCTATTTTGGTTCCAAAATGTCAGTACGGATTGACTAACACGCGTGTTAGTCGCGCATTTTACACCGTCGATTTTACAATAAATGACTGCAGTTGACTAACACATCACCATCACGCTATACGAAAAGTCTATTTTAGAACCTAAATAGCTTTGGCCAATTTTCCATGTCTCATTTCCCTTAAATTAAATTACTTTTGGCACTTAAATATGCACTTGCTTTATATTAAAATGTGCAATTGGATTCATTCTTGAGTCGAGCATTAATTGCTTTTGTTTTAATATTAAATTGGCCTGGTTTGAGTGGTCATTTCACTAAGTGAAGCCAGATCACTATTGTATTATAACCTGCGAGGCCTCTACAAGTTCCACGTGGCTTTATTTTGGCCTCGTTGCACACATAATTTACAATTGCTATTTATGTAACTTATCCACGCAATGCCTTTGCTTTGGTGACACGTGTTATCTCATTCCCAAGTGTTGGGCCCACCTTACTTTCTCGCGGCAAGCTCCCATTGGCTAGCATCATAATGGCTATTTTAACCTTTCTTCATTTCAGTTTGGCCGATGGCTTTTTCTATCATTGATATTTTTATCTTGTTGCGGTCGCCATCAGATTTGACCTTGAATTGCAAGGTATTTAAGCCTTCGTATTAGCACTTTGCTTTGGGCTTGTGTAACAAATTTTATTGGTATAATTAATATTTCTACTCTACTTTGTATTAAAATAAAAAATAAAAATAAAAACAGTATTTAAATTGAAGTATTTTAGATATGTGTATTGAACTTTTTATTATTTAGAGTCTTTTGTATCTACCATTCTCATTCCAATATGCTATATGTTTAACTTCCTTTTTGATGGAGGTATGGCTTTCTTCTTCCTGATGAAACTTGGTGGTTTTCTTATGTCCAATATGAGAGGCTTGGACATGACGAGGATCAATTTAACTGTTTGATCTTTTCACTTTGCTTGCCTACTGCACTTATATTAGTCTCTTCCTCTCCTTCCTTATGCAGTCTAGAGCCTCGTGTATATTGCATGTGCAACATGTTAGGGAGTCTTAAGGGTTCATCTGCTATATGTTTTGAGCCTTGGTTCTATAAAACTCTACGTACCTTGAATTTGTCTAGTTTGTATTCAAGTTATATGAGAATTCTATAAAGGTTTCGAAGAATAATGTTTATATGACGGTATGGAAATTTAAATATCGAAGTGCACATTATTTGTAATGCTTATTGATATTCTTAGATATATGTTGTAAGGTGTTTTCAAGAATAAGATTTTGTATTTGAAATTGAATAATGATGTTAGTTCTTTGAGAGTTCTAATTAAAAAAATGAACACAAGAATAGAGTCTAAGTTCAAATATTTGTCATGGAGGTTTAATCTACTAACGTAGGCACATATTAGTATCTAGTTAAAATATTGGACCAATTGAATAATTTTTGCATTGTTATAGGATTCAATTGCTAAAATTCAATATAAACTCAAACATACCTACACATATTTCTTTATTGTATTTTACTTTATTTTAAGATTTATTTTAAGTGAGCATTGATATTTTATTTTTAACATTTATAAGGGGTTTGTATAGATGCTATTGGATGTTAGTAACATGGAATTGAACTCTAATTCTAGGCATTAAGGAAGGATCCTACACTACTTGTTGGTCTTTGAAGAGCATCTCAAATAGAGTACTGGGAGTGTAGATAAGCTTGCAATGAGGTTCATTCAAGAGAACTAAACCCAGGGAGCATGGAGATGCTTAATTACATCTAAATGTTTAATCACATCAAATGAAAAGCAATATTGTGATTTACAAAAGGCATGTTTGCTACTGTAACGTCGTAAATTGCACCCCATGCAATTCCACGTCACATAAGCGCCTTCACTTTAGTCTGATTGAAGTCATTTGTCACCTATTTGTCCATTTGTCCACATGGATTGCCTTGTCAGCTTGAAACATGACTTTTATTGAGCATGCTGACCAATTTGACTGATGGACTCTAGCACGTTGCGAAGACATTTGCATGTCGTGCTAGCGTCCCATGAATATGTTAGTTCACAGGTGGTTGTTTGAACGTTACACTTGCGCCCTGAAAGAGTTTCTAATGCCTCTGTATGCGGCCACTAACGTCGGGATTCTTCTTGAGGTCTATATCTCATGCATTTTGCGATGTTTTTGGGACTTTTGGATTATCTGGAGACTTATGGAGCTCTTGGCATTTGATTCTTGATCTTTCATAGGTTTTTCCAACGTTCAAAGACCATCATTATCACAACCTCTTGGAGAATTCATGGTGCTGGTTTCTCAAGTGTTGGAGGGGAGTTCTTTATCTTTGTTTATTTGCATGTCCATCATTTTCCATCTAGCTAATCTATTATCTTGATTGTCTACATTTATCTTTATCATTAATTTTCTCAATCGTTGCCATCATTTGGGTTGTTCATGGAGGTCAAAACACCGAAACGGGGGTCTAACTAAGGCAAACCTCTAAACACAACCCCCAACATTTTCCTTTGTGGCTTGTGTGTAGGGTTTTGATCGAAGAGAGAAGCTCATTTAGTAGGAGGCTTCAATCGTGGACCACTTGTGAGCTTTCAGCCACCTCTTTCTCATTTTCTTTCAACTTTTCGCATTCCATCTTGTTTAGTTTGTTTATTATAATATCATTTATTTAGTCATACGATCACATTTGTCTTTTGTACGGTTTTTGTGATATGTCCATACAGGGCGTTAGTGTATCATGTTGGTGTCTTAGTTCTATGTGCTCGTCCCTAAGACAAAGGCCTAACATAATCATCCAGAAGCCTTACCTGTAGCTTGTTAGTATGTTTTCATACTTTTCATCCCTTGGCTCACCCTTAGCGCCAGTTTAAGTGAGGTAGCACGAAGGTAGGTTTGTTCCTTGAGGTTCATCACTTTGAGGGTAACAAATTCCATCCTCTACAATTACTTATGAAACCCATGAAAAGAAGACAATTAGAGTTCAAAGGAGACCTATTGAAAATAGGTGTCAAATGAAAGAGATAGGATATAAGTATTTGCTAATTGCCAAGGGATTAAGAGGAAATCTTAGTTGATATTATGCTCATGTTTTTGATCCAATAATGTCAAAGTTAGTGTTATGCCTTGCATATCTATTTCCCCATTAGTCTCCTTGCGTCGAAATTTGGGTCCCTTTTGTCTTTTCTTTGTTTTTTTTCCCTTTGTTCTTCTTTGGTTTTTGACCTCAAAACCCTAGAGTCCCAGAGTCCAAAGGTCCCTTTGTTCTTCTTTGATTTTTGACCTCAGAACTCCGGAGTCCCAGAGTCCTAAGGTCCCTTTGTTCTTTTTTGAGTCTTTTGCCTCGAAACTCCGGAGTCTCGAGGCTCTGAGTCTTCTGCCTCAGAACTCTGGGGTCCTGGAGTCCCGAGGTAGAGCCTTCTTCTGCTTCCTTCGGAACCTCGGATCCCCGGAGTTCTGGGGTGGGGTGTTTCCTTTCTTGTGTCCAACTCAGAACCCTGAACCCCCAGAGTCCCGAGGTCATGTTTAAAGCCTTCGTACGGACGAGCTTGGGAAGAGGTATACATAGGGATGATGAACTTTTAAAGTTCATTTGTGCATTAAGAACTCCTCCTCCCTAGCTCCAAACTGTAAACCTTCGGACTTTCGAGTTTTCCTTGGCATTTTCAGGCATTTTGATTCACCAAGTTGGTGATTTTTCTTGCCCATTTTGATGGTTTGTAGATTAGATTTTCTTTCCTTGTCGCTTTTGTTGTTTGTTTCTTGTTTTCTTTTGTGTACCCTAGTCTTCCCACCCGGACCCCCAGAGTTCTGGGTAGTTGTTTTTCCAACCCGAAACCTCAGACCCCCGGAGTCCTGGGTAGTTGGTTTTCACGCGCCCGGAACCCCGAAGTTTCGGGTAGTTGGCTTGACCTGAGCCCGGAACCCCGAAGCTCTGGGTAACTCCAGTTCACCTAACCCGAAACCCTGGAACCCCAGAATTCTGGGTCAATCCTGCTTAATAAGCCCGGAACCCCAGAGTTCTGGGTGGCTTCCGTTCAATGAACCCGGACCCCCTGAGTTCTGGGATTCCTTTTGCATACAACCTGACCTCGGAACCCTGGAGTTCCGAGACTTCTTCACTTGTGCCTAGCCCGGGACCCTGAAGTCTCGAAGTAAATCAACTTTTATGATTATTATCAAAGACTGAGGATTTGTTTTCTGCTTGCAAGTTCGAGTGGTTAGATGGACTCGTCCTCCAACAAAAGAGGCAAAGAAATTGATAGATTCCCAGCCACCATGAAATATCATTATCAAGGACATGTCTATGTTTCAAAGTTAGATGATCAAGTCAGATGGGTCACGGATACCAAAATCGATCATATAGAAATTGAGGATATCAAGGCTCAATTAGACAAACCTAGTCTGGAGGCCCTCCAAAGGAGAATCAAGAGATCGGGCCTAGTTGAAGCTACTGCCTTTCCACAGTCATTGCAGGCACCAGAGTTCATAATGACCATTGCTCCATTTTATAACCCAGAGACTAGAAAGTGCATAGATGCACAAGGAAAAACAATCATAGACTTGTCTCCTGACATGCTCGGGTTGGTTTTTGGCATCCCAACCAGGGAGGAGATATTTCTGTTAACCAAAGAAGAGGCCTTAAGGGCATGGAATGACAAAATATCAGTTAGTAAGAGGCACATGAATACAAACTGGTTGGAAGAAGAAAGAAAGACAGGTCTCAAGGCAACAGAGATCTTGAGGGCGGATTTCAAAGAGCCCCAAAGAGACTTAATTATTATGCTTAGCAGGGCCTTTGGCAAGCCAGATTGCAAGCATTTTCATCCCTGGATGTTCCAATTCATGAGCACTATTTTAATAGGGAAACAATACTTTGATTGGCCGCAGATCCTCTCCAACAATATCTGCAAACTGATGAAAGAAGTTCAACATACCCAAAAGTTCTTTTTCACATCATACGTCATCTGGGTAGCTGCTAGACCTGGAAAGTTTCTAGGGCTACAGGTAGAAGGTCAATTGGGAGAGGAGGATGGACAAAAGAAGGTATGGGATTATTATTCCCAACTCACTCTAGCCAATGCAAAGGCTCATTTCAAGAGAGTTAATTATGCCTTCATTTTCCCAATAATAATCAAATTAATAGGAGATGCAAGATATTGGATTAGCCCTGAGGCCATGGCTATCATCCGAGAATGGGCATGTTGGTTCATCCAAAACCCACGCTCCACTTACATCAGGGTTAGCGGATTCACAGGGAACCCAATGTTATTGCCCCGATACTGCAATGATAGGATAATTTTGCTAGAGTGTGTAAGGCAGCTTGTGGGCCTCCAGTCACTTATGTCATCAAAACACAAAGCAAGTATCGACTTCTCAGTATCTATTGGGTAATTTGCATGTTCTAAGATACAAGTAGAAAAATTAGCAGAACAAGAGCTTCAAGATTTGAACTTGAAGGAGTATGATCATGCTAGGGAATTTTATGATCCCTACGGGAAACTTAAACAAGCTATGCCTAAGGCATATGAGGGGCACAAGCCCAGCTTGGAGGACTTTTGGGCCAACCTGCAAGACAATTTTGAGGTTAGGGAGAAGAGCTATAATAGGTTATATATGCCATAGGTAAGAGATTTTGGAATTGAGACTAACCTCCCTAAAGACCTTAGGGATGATGGGGACTTACTTGATCCAGTTTATAGGGAATTAGGGATAGTTAAAAGGCCCCTCTCCCCAATAAAGTGGTCTGCAAGTGAAGACACACATATGGAACAAGTTTCTCAAGTGGTCATCAATAGGACCAAGCAATGGTTAGGCCAGAGGGTAAGGCCCAGTGTCTCAAAGGTGAAATAGAACGAGTCCACTTCAGGCGTACCTCAATCAAGGGGCCATAAGGAGTACGCTCAGAAGACAAGGTCAACCTCAAGGAAAAATACGTCCACCGATCCAGATGAGGAGGACAAACCTCAAGAAAGTACAGAGAACTTAATCAAGAAACTCCAAGAAAAGATGAGGGAGTCTGAATTGTTAAAGAAGGCAGTGGACTTGGGAGTGACCGATGGATTGGAAGCGGTACCACTTGCCAAAGTTCTCCCACCAAGGATGGCTATAGGGAAGATTGCAGGAGAGGGTACCCAAGAGAAAGAGGAAGATATAGAAATTATTGAGGATATACCTACTCAGCCACCTTCAACAGATGCCACACATGCTCCAAGCACCAACGCCCCTGTACCACCACCTGCTAATATTCCCGTAGGGCAGCCTGGAGTGCAAGGCTTTAGGTCTACCACTGAAGGAATAAAAGTTAGAAACATCAAGTCGGATTCAGATCAGGAGGAAGAATATCTTGAAAAGCAACGACCGCTAGGAGGCGAGCAAGAAGGGGATGAGGCAGGAGACCTATTGAATGAAAGACTAGTTCTAACCCCTCAAGATCAAGAGGACCTCCTCAAGGATATAGCGGTCAGGCAAAGGGAAACAAAGACAGATGAGGAAGAGATGAGATTTAATGAAGAGGTTAGTGGAAAACTGGGAGAGTTACATAAGCAACAGGCTCTCCAAACCAATCTAGCCCGCCAAGTTAACTCACCTCAAGATCCCGGGCAAACAGAAACAGAAGTGAGAGATGAAGCAGAGGAGCAGGAAGAGGTCCATGTTACGACTGTAGATATAGTGTCACATCAAGGTGACAAGGATGAAGATATACCACAATGGCTGGAGTTTACCTTTGGGAAGAAAAAGAGAAAAACAGAGCTCCCTAAGGTTACTCTACAACAAGTAATCACCGAGGAGCCACCAAAGGTTAAGAAGCTAAAAACTGTTCATCATCTATAAAAAACTGGTTCCAGTGAAGTGATTGCAGATGTGGCAGTTCCATCCCAAGCCGAGGGACAAGCTTCCCCCAAATACCAAATATCCCAGATAAATTTGGGCAAACAAACCAAGTGGGGGGAGCTAGATACTCTAGAGTTAGCCACGAGCATCGTCGGAGGGCGTGTAGAGAAGGAGCATACTCCAACATGGAGCTCAAAGCGCAACTAGGGAAATATAAGCAGCTGCTAATCGAAATGAGAAAACCCCTGGACTCATGTAGAGCTGATGACCTACCTTCTACCTCATCGCTGCCAGAAGAAGAAGTAAAATCATTAATGGAGGTGAGACAGGTGGTTGCTACAACCAAGTCATGGGCCCAAATAAATGCAGCCAAGATAAGATTATTTTTGCAAAATATTGTGGAGATATATTGCAAGGTGGTACAGGCAGGCGGAGCTTTGGCTTCCTGTTCCACACAATGGGAACGGAAGTCAAACATTTCAATAAACAGTTCCAAATTTTGAAAAAGATATTGCAGCTAGGGGAAGAGATGATAATGGAGGAGGACCTTTTAGGGGGTGAAAGTTACAAAAACTTGCAGTCATATGTGTACATATTGGAGCTAAAGATTGAAATGCTTCAGCAGTATATCAAGGATATGACGAAGATTCGAGACCCTCTCCTCAGGGAAAGTTTGTCGTATGAAAGTTTTGTAAAGGATATGCTAGGACCTTTTGGCCTCGGATTAGCTAATACAGGAATAATGGAGCAGCAACAAGTTTTGGATCAGTGAGATGCATATGAGGCACAACACCTAGGACCCTCGGCCCAGTTTGATATCACCCTCATGGACAGGTATACATATCTGATTACTCAGTGTCAGGAGGTGGCAAACACGATGAGGGAGCTAGAGGAGGGGAGAACGCATGCAGATGAAGTTTTAAAGAAATATAAATTTAGAGTTAAGCATGTAGTTGATCCTCCGGTTCAAGCAGTTGCATGTATAGTTGATAATTATAGGGCTTTTACCAAGAAATAAGGAATAAACGCATAATTGCTAAAGATGTTAAAGCTTTTTCATAAATCCTTAATCTTGTATTTTCAGCTGCAGCTCCTACTCAAGTTCCAATTTTGAGAGAAATTCTGCATGACTACAAAAACGTGGCTCACCCAATAGGGTCTTCGTAGTGCTCATGCAATCCCCATTTCAGTTGTTAAGTGGAGTGTCAAGGCAGAAACTCGCAAGTTAACTGTGACTCCTAGTTTCAGTTCTTAATTTAGGGTAGGGTTATTTCCTATATAACAGGGCAGAGAACTTCACTGAGATTAATATGAGAAACAACTTGTAGATTGCCTAATCTATGTCTATATTCTACTAAACTATTCTGTGTAATCTGGTAATGTCTGTTATTTGGAGTTAGCAGCGTGGTTTGGTATTTTTTGTTTATCACTTTATGAATCATATTGCGCACATCAATGGTGTATGAGAATTACTATGATAGGCCATATTGTTGATGGTTTTATTTCCATAAGTCTGTGAAATTGATGATTTTGCAGGTTTTCTGGAGGTTCGTTGTTGAATGCTAACTTGAATAATATTTGATAATTTCTTGGATTGCAGGGAACTAATTGAGTAGTTCATTAAGTTGTTATTGTATTGGTTTCATTGTTATTTTCTTGTTCCCTTTCACTCTTCGCAATTTTATTTTCCAGAGAATCTTAAATCATAAAATACAAAAAAAGGAAGTTCAACTATTCACAACCAGCAAGATTTAGTTTTAACCAGTAGGCCCCTTAACAGGTACAACCACATCAACCATTGGGCTGCCCATCACTGTCGTGACCCGACTATAGAGACCTTGGGGTAGTGAGTTTTCCCAAACTCATTACTTTTCAGGAGAGGTGGTGAGTGTTCACATTGGCTACCGGACTATTTGCGGGTATGTCAAAAACAATCGTCAACAATTAGATGGAGCCCAAATTGTTGATTTGAGGAGATCATCATAATAAAAAATTGGAGCTTAGTGAAGACATTGATATTGATCTAAATAGAGGATGTTGTCAAAGATAATAATGACCATTCTAGAGTGTTGTTTGACCAAAGATGTTTGAATTGGAGCCCTTTAAAGGTAGTTATTTCTTTTCTAAGGTCAACAATAAGATCACTTTGTATTTTGCAATATTTTTTATTAAATACATTGTTGAACTTGTCTTATCTACAAATGTTAGTGAGAAAAGATTTTTAATTCCTTACAAACAAGGATTATATGTATGTAGAAAGATAAATTTTAAAAGGAATGGAGACCATTTGGAAAGCTACTGTTATTGAATAAAGTTCATTTTTTTTTATTTTTTATGTGTATTTCCCGTTTTCTATTTAATGAATCCAAAAGGTGTTTAAATTCAATTGTCTTGTTGATGACAAGGAATTTTATGTAGTCAACTAGAACACCTTTGCACAACCCAAAAATAATATATATTTTTCACGTAATGACTATGAGATTTGTATTTGCAATCTATGTTTGTAAAAGGGTGGTTGCCAATTACATATTTTCATAGTCTCTTTCCTTAGATGATTGCACCTTCTTTTTCATTATGAATCTTTGGGTCAAGCAAAAGGATGATTATGGTTGGGTTTATCTAGTTGTGTAGTATTGTTGGAGAACAAGACTTCCCATGCTTACCCCCGCCCTTCTCTCTCACACCTTTCTTTATATAAAATGTTACAATTAGGTTATTTTAGTGTTTTAATTCAGAATTTCAAAAAAAATATACAAATTGAAAAATGAATATAAGGTTATAAATTTAGAATTTAATATCCTAGATGTTAATTAAAATGGTCTTTAGCTAATTTGCACACTTAAGAATATTTTTAAAAAATTGAAATTATATTGAACATATGCATCTACTAAATAATCTTTGATTCACTAAAATAAATCAAATTATACTATGACTGACATTGAGATATTATGCAATTGTATTCATTGTAGGGCAACATATGAACCCATCAATTAACAAAATAGCAAATGACTTGTTGTATTCCATTAAGACTCCATGAGAGCCCCTTGATCAAGATAGTCAAACTATCTTGTTTCTAACTCATTTAAGCACTCCTATAAGGTCTATTGCCTCACACTAAAGACTCTTGGGATTAATCACCTTTCAAGTAGGGAAAATTTTTGTTCCAACATGGTGTGTCAAAACACACATTCATGAGCTATGTCATTTGAAGGGATTCATCAAGGTTGTAGGAGTTTGTCATAGGACTAAACCATAAAGTTTTCTTCAAGTGGATATAAGATTTTTGCTAGGCCTTTCCTTAATAGCCATAAAAAGAATCAATAGATGGGTTAAATGAGAAGGCAATCAATAACAAAAACCATGATGGCAAAAGCACACACAAAGAGTTTGAAATATCTTTATTGCTTAAATTCTTCAACATAGGAAAATCATAGCAACACAAAATTTGATTCTTTTGTTTTGGATTAAAGCAAAAATAAGTTTGGAATTTGATATTTTTGTTTGAAATCATGAGGATAAGTATAATTTTGAAGTTTCCCTACTCAATACTTGTACTAATTTCTTTATAGTTAGAATTGTGAAATTCTAGTGCTTCCAATAGTTATTAACCTCTACCCTAGAAAGTTGACTCTCATGATATATTATGGATACTTTCCAACTAATAAAAAATAATAATTTTTAATCTATTTATCTTTTATTGTTGACAAATTAAAAATATAATTTTTTTAATGTAGAATATTATTTATCTAAAAAACTCATGGAACAAATGTATATAATGTTTTTCCTAGGCCTTTTCTTTATAACTATAAAAACTATAGGGGGATTGAAGTATGTGGTGATAGATGGATTAAAGGAGAAGGCAATCGATAACCAAAATCATGATGGAAAAAACACATACATATAGGGTTTCAAATATCTTTAGTAGTTAGCATTTTCAACATAAGTAAAGTAAAGTGACAAAACTTTTGAAACTTTTGTTTGCAATCATGAGTATGACAAATTATGAATTTTCCTCACTCAACACTAATATCGATTTCTTTATGATTAGAATTGTGAAATTCTAGTGCTTCTCATGATATAACATGGATACTTTATTAGTCCATAACCTAGAAAGTTGACTATTATGATATATTATGGATACTTTTTAACCAATCATTTTTTATTTTTTAATCTATCTATTTTTTTATTGCTAACAAAATAACACATGTAATTTTTTTAATGTAAAATATTATTTATCTAGAAACTGTTAAATCAAAAAGGTAAATTCTTATAATGACTTATAATTAAATAAATAATAATAATGATGATATGTATTTACAATCGAACACAAGAACAACAAGTGTCTCTATTATCTCACATTCATAATCAATGTGATTGTACCCAAAGCATTAATTATTTTATTTTTTATTTTTCGAAATGATTCATAAAGATTTGTCATGTCAACATCTTCATTGATTGTATAACTATACATATCATACTAATAACTATTATTTTATTTTTCTAATTAGATAATATTTGATTGTTAATATCTGCATAAGAATGATATTCAATATATTAAAAATATTTCAGGAAAAATGGTGATCGGGAGCAGCGGGTGCGGGAGTAGGAGCGGAGCAGTCGACATGCAAATTCACGGAGATCAGATGACTGAAACCCTTGACCAAAGATGAAAAGCGCAGGGGTATATTGGTTCATGGAGCAATGAAGCTGATATTACCTTTCCTCTTAACACTTCAAGAGCCAAAACATCCATCGGGAATCAATCGTATGCCAGAACTAAGGAAAATCCACAAAGAGTTGCTCAAACAGGATCCAATAACATGCATACTGGTGGACATTTCAATCCCCAAATAAACCTTGGAAATCTATACTCGAATGGAAAGACAACGGGTTCAAATAGAACAACAATGGTTGGTTCCGCAATATGAGGCATCTTGCATCAGAATTAGCCCAAAATTGGCAACCAATCTCAAAAATGAATAATTCGGGAGAGGAACTAAGGCAATCCAATCCGATTAAGTATGATCAAAACAATGGAAACCACTATCTAACGAGGGATGGGCGATTCAAGCAAGAAACGAAGTCAAGAGCAGATCAGGCCAAAAATTGGAGATCTAACCACCAATCTAACCCTAAAATGGATCAAAAAAGGTATTCAAAATTCAGGGGCAAGCAACAATTTTCAACCTCTCGCTTTCAATCCAAATCAGTAAGGAAGACCTCTAGACCTACCATATTTTTGGATGATAGTAAGATTAATATTGCTAGGTCAAATTTGCATGAATTTTGCTTCTTTACCAAATGGGGAGGTGGAAAATGGGGAAAAGAATGCTTCAAAACTTGGTGTAGATTACAGTGGGGGGAGGACATAAACATCAATATCCTCCCAAATAGATTTTGCATGATTGAATTTATGAAAAAGGAAGATAAATGGAAGGCCATGAATAAGGGACCTTACTTTTTGGATGGAATTGAAGTCCATATGATTGAATGGAAGCCAAATTTCAATCCCCAACATCATCACCTTCCTTGTAGTAGGGTATGGATAAGGCTCTATAATTGTCCCTCGGATTATTGGCATATAGATATCATAAAAGATATATGTAAAAGCCTCAGAACATTCATGTCTGTGGATGATATTTTGGAAGATAAGTTATGGGGAAGTTTTATCAGAGTCTGTATTAGCATTGTGCATGTATCTAAGATTCTTGAAGAAGTAAAAATCATGAGCGTTGGGAAGGTATAGATTCAAAAAATTGATAGGGAAGACCAGCTACATATCTGCCCTAAATGTTTCTCCCTAGACCATGTGGGGCTAGACTGTGAAGTAATGGCTACAATACAGAAAAGCCACGCCTGTATGCAATTCCCCATTGAGGAAGAACTACAAACAGAATCACCCGTGGTTAACGATCCAATTCTTGATGAGGTAGACATTAGGGTTTCTGAGCAAGATAAGACCAATATCCCACTTATTGAGGCTATCCCTGTTAATTCAGTACCTCCTTCTGTTGTACTCCAAAATCAGGATTATATGAAAGGGGGCCCTCAAGAACTACAAAACTTACTGGAACAAACAAAAGTATTACAGACAGATATTGAATCTCAACTTCCAGCTTCGTCAAAATCGAATATTATGGAAGGCCATTTGGCAATTAAAGATACTATTGGACCCTCGCATGAAACCTCCATTGTAGAATCTCAGAACAACAAAAAGAAGGAAACATTTTTGGAGGAAGGAGAAATTGAATCCTCTGCCTCAGAATGGGAAGAAGATTGTGACCCAGATGCATCAATAATCATGGATACGACTGTTAAAGGTTTTGAAAAGATGATCTCCATCATGAAAGAGCCAAATATAAAACCCAATGGCAAAAGGGGAAGGAAATCGAGGAAAACTATGCTGAAAATTGATAGTTCAGCAAATGGGCAAAAAAAACTTAGTTTAGGGAAGGGCATTACCCTTTCCCAGGAACAATGAGACTCCTATCTTGGAATGTCAGGGGCATAAATGCCCCTGACAAATGGCACTTAATCAAGCATCAAATTGATGAGACTAAAGGAGATGTTTGGCTGCTGCAAGAAATTAAATGGTTCACCAAGATGAAATTGACAAAAGATTGAGGTATTGGAAGCAATGGAATGGTTTGATAAGGCACTCTAATTGAGCTTCAGGTGGTATGGGAATACTTTGGAATCCCATGTCTGTGAAAGTATCGCTTGTAGGAGAAGATAAATTCTAGCAACACTGTGTAGTAACCCATTTAAGTAATAATGAAAGTTTCAATTTATTTAATGTTTATGGACCAACAGCTAGCAGTCAAAAGAGAAGATTATGGGATTTGTTAACTGATAAACTTCAGTCTATTAATGATGGCCTTTGTATTTTGGCTAGGGATTTTAATGCTATTATGGCTGAAACAAAAAAGAAGGGAGGCATATAGAGGATTGGCACTACTCAAAAAGATTTTCAAAATTTTGTTGACCTGAACCACCTAATGGATATTATTCCCAAGAACGGAACCTTTACTTGGACTAACAAAAGAACAGGTTTCACGAATATTGCAGAGAGATTGGATCAGTTCTTGATGGCTGGAAATTGGTTGGGGCAAAATAGGTTGATAGAATCAATAATCCTTTCTCTGGTAGGCTCAGACCATTATCCTATAAGCTTGATGATCTCTAGGGGAAATTATTGGGAGGTGCCCCGTTTTGATTTGAAAAGATGTGGTTTACAGATCTAGCTTTACATGATCTCATATTGAGGTGGTGGAATGAGCTAGAACTTGGTAATCACTCTAGGCTCTTCAAGCTAAATCAGAAACTCAGGTATATAAAGACAAAAGTCAAAGAATGGAATCTTAATCAATTCAAGGATATCCATAAGGAAAAAATCAGAATCACGACAGAATTAGAAGAAGTGGCTAACTCCATCACTAACTTAGGAATGGATGAAGCTTTGTTCCAAAAGGAGAATAGCCTAAAATCTGACCTAAATGAGATCCTTTGAAGAGAGGAAATTCATTGGAGACAAAAATCTAGGGAACTATGGCTTAAAGAAGGGGATAGAAATACAATCTTTTTTCATAGATCTACTATAGCCAATCGAAATAGAAACAAAATTTCAGAGATAAAAAGATCGGATGGGAGCACTGCTAATAATTAGGAAGAAATTTCCTAGGAAGCAATAAACTATTTTGAAAACCTCATGGATAGGGTTAGTCAGACTGACCAAGAAGCTAAAGTTAGAATCCTAAACTCAATACCTTCATTGATCAAGGAGAGCTAGAATAAAGAACTATTCAAAGCAATCACTGTGGAGGAGGTTAAAAAAGCAACCTTCCAACTTAACCCGGATAAGACTTCAGGCCGAGATGGCTTCTCTGCAGCCTTTTTTCAATCTTTCTGGGACATTATTGAGCGGGATCTGTTTTGAGTATTAGAGGAATCTCAAAAAAAGATGACTATGCTTGGAGCAATTAATCATACTTTCTTAGCTCTTGTCCCAAAAAAGAAAAACCCAGAGAAAATGAGTGACTTTAGACCAATCTCTCTATGCAATACAATTTACAAGATAGTGACAAAGATTATTGCCAATAGAATGAAGCCAATCCTAAATCAGGTTATCTCAGATGAACAAAGTGGATTTGCTCCAGGTAGGTCGATTTTAGAAGGAATAATTACTGCCCATGAAACTTTACATACGACAAGAAAAACAAAAAAATTTGTGCATGATACTTAAGCTGGATATTTTAAAGGCATATGATATGGTAGATAGGGAATTTTTAACTGATGCCCTAAAGAAATTTGTCTTTTGCAAAGAATGGATTGCATGGGTTAAGAGTTGTTTAGCATCCTCTAAATTATCGGTGCTAATTAATGGCTCCTCACATGGCTTTTTCCCTACATCAAAAGGAATTTGCCAAGGTGATCCAATGTCTCCATTCCTATTTATAATCATGGTTGAAGCTCTAGGAAGATCAATAAGAGCCCTTCAACCGAAGGATCGCTGGAAAGGGGTCAAGGTGGCGAATGGGATTGAAAACTCAACACATTTACAATTTGCTAATGACATGATCCTTTTTGGAGAAGCAAGTAGAAGGGAGGCAAGAACAATTAAAACATGTATGGATGATTACTACAAAGCCTTAGGCCAAAAAATCAACTGGAGTAAATCAGAAGTCTTCTTTCTCAACTCTAATCCGATACTACAAGGTATACTCTCGAGAATTATGAATCTAAGAGTTGCAAATTTTCTAGGGAAATTTCTTGGAACACCCCTATTTATAGGAAGTAATAGGATAGACCATTGGAAGCATTTAATAGAAAAGTGCAAGTCTAAACTTGAGATTTGGAAAGAAAAATGGCTATCGTCAGCTGGAAGGCTTATGATGATAAAATCTGTTCTGTCAGCACTCCTTTTTTTTTCAATGGCATGCCTAAGACTACCCTCATCTATAGAAGATAAGTTGACTAAGATCATGAGGAATTTATTATGGAATGGCTCGGAGGAAAAAGCTAAATTCCCATTAATTGCTTGGAATAAGATCTCACAATTGAAAACAACAGGGGAAGTTGGTATCAGACAAATCTCAACAATGAACCTTGCAATGGGAGCTAAATTGGTCTAGGAGATTTGTAAGGGTGGAAGCCAGAGATGGGTGAGGATTCTCAAAAAGAAATACCTAGACTCAATGGAACCAAAAAGGATACTCACAGTGGTTAATCCACCTCAAGGATCGACTATTTGGAATTTCTTGCTAGATTGCAGGGATATTATCAGTGATCAGGCCTCCTGGGAGATCAGGAATGGAAAAAGTGCATCCTTTTGGCATGATTCCTAGGGTGGTAAGGAAATCTTAAGCTAGAATCCAGCGTCACAGGCGGTAATGAGAGAAACATGTAACCTTTGGGGCCAAAAGGTCAGTGATTATGGTTTTATCTCTAATGAGAATGGTTTCAACAAATGGAATTGGAAGTCAGTAGATCCTCTAAACCTTGATCAAGGTCAAAAAGACTTATTTAACAAAATCATTAAGGAAAGAATAATCTGCCCATCATCTGAAGATGACATTATAAGATGGTGTGGCTCTTCAGATGGTAAATATAAGGTTTGATTCAGCTATAAGTTAAAAGAAGCTGTAATAGATAGGAAAGAGTGGCCGGTAAATCTCTTTTGGAACAAACACCTACTCCCTAAAGCAGGGTCCTTTGGTTGGTTGGCCTTTCAAAGAAAGATCTTAACAGGGGATAGATTGAGGAAAGTTGGTATCTAGGGACCAAGCAGATGTGTCTTATGTTGTCAAGAAGAGGAAAATACCGATCATCTCCTTCTGCATTGTGAATACACTAATAAATGCTTGTGGCATTTCATGGGGATGCTAAAGCTGCAATTCCCACTTCCAAGAGGAATAGATGAATGGTTCCAAATATGGCCCAAAGCCAAAAAAAAAGGCTCTATTTGGAGATATTTATAACATCCTTCCCTCATTAATAATTTGGGAAACTTAGAAGGAGCGAAATCAAAGAATTTTCTATGACAAAGAAATGTCACAAGTTTCCTTATGCGAGAAAATTGAAAAGTGTCTTATAAAACTAATGAATGAAGCATCTAAGTATAAAACTCTGAAACGGAATATGTATACGGACTGGGATTCAAAATTAAAAATTTCACTTCCTGACCTTGTAATTTCAGCCCTATTTGGAAATGGGAATCAACAAGCAGCTTGTAATCCAAGGTTGGATGTTAAATGGGAACCTCCTAAGGATGGGTGGCTCAAAATTAACTTTGATGGCGCTTCTTCTGTAAATCCAAGCCAGAGTGGAATCGGTTGTATTGTTAGAGATGCCCAGGGGATATGCATCACAGAAATCATAAAAGACATAGGCTTGGCAACAAACAATGAAGCAAAATTTAGAGTAGCTTTGTGTAGCCTACAATTGGGGGTGGAATTAGGTATTCAAAAAATACATCTGGAAGGCGACTCTTTGAATGTCATAAATGCTATTCGTCAGAAATCGACACCAAGTTGGCACCTCAATCAGTGGCTACGGCCGATCTTGACACTGCTGGAGAAAGTGGAGGATTTCCGTATTAGCCACGTATATAGGGAAGGAAATGTAGAAGCGGATAGACTATCTAAATCCACATCATGTGATGGTAATGAAATCCCTGGCACGTGACAATCTCATTATCAAAAGTTACGAACAAACTTGCTTAGTAATGCCTCGAGAATAAGGACTCTGGCAACAAGCTATATTAATAATGATGTAATCTATTAAAATCTAGGGAAAACTTGCGCGGCATGAGTAAAGTTAGTTCTCGATTTCTGAGAATATGGATGGGCTGTCATAATATATAGAGGTAATCCCTTCATTCAAACACCTCATCTATTGTTTTTTTCTATGCAAAATCATGGAAAAACCTATTCTGTTGGAATCAACCTGTAGACAGATGGCCTTCCTGGGGGATGTTTCTGACAAGAGATTGCTGGAGGTTCTCAACTCTAAGCACCCATTGATTTTGTATAGCATTAAAAAAGTTCTGGGTGAAGAATTTCTTAAGGCATATCATAGATACAGAACAAATGCCGACATTGCTGCTTTCTTCTTAGCAATGCTCCTCTATATGGGTGTATCCACGCAATCGACGAAGAAGATTACCGAAATGACCTTCAAACATAGGTGGTTAGGAGCTATAGATGCAGTGCTGGACAATGTGGATGGAAATCTCATAACCCCCATGCAACAAAATTTCTATATGTCCTTGGGTAATGGAGAGAAGGTTAAAAAATATGTTGTAGTGAACTCTCTGGATTTTGATACTTTAAAATTGTCCTGGCCTGAGAAGCAAAGGAACATCTCCTTCCTTCTTAAAGCGGCTGGTTTGCAAATTGGCTTCTCATCAGCCTAGAGACACAAGTATCTATTTGATGAAGCCCTTCTTGGTAGAAGGGACATTGGTATCCTAGGTAATGGGGACATTGAGGAAAGTAATTTCTGGGGCTTCAGTGGTGGAGACGAGTGGATTCCTGATGATGACAGACATCCTAGAGAAAAAGCTCAGTCGGTTGTGCATGCTACCTGTGGCAAAGAGTGCCCCATCATCTTGGATGTTGCCCTTGCGGAGGAGCACAATTCCCTTGACTCGAGCTCAGACGAGGAAGCAGCCCCTGTTACAGGAGGTTTGAGCAAATACTGAGGGTGAGGCTTCATGAATTCACTCTAGACCAGGTTTTGGATCTTTTGGTTTTTGTTAAAACAAGGGTCCATAGTCACCCTTGCGACTTCTACCATGTTTATAGAATGAAGAATATGAATTAGTTAGAACTATGAATATGGCCATGGGCCTGCTATCTCTTTTTGTAAAAATATATAGATACTTCTGTATTACAGTTAGTATAGCTTGATGATTAGAGGTTGGTTGAAGGCCACAAGCCTAGCTCTGTATTTACAATATTATCCAGCATTTTGTTAACAAGCAAGCTGGATTTTTGGAGCTATGGTAGGGGGTTTTCTTCCCCCAGTTCTTTCCCCCTACCGCTCCTTTTTGAACCAGGTTGTAAATTTTTTAATAGATAATAGAAATGGGTACTGCCCCTCTGAAGTTATTTATCTATTAAAAAAAGAGAATCATATTCAATATAAATTTGAGTAATTTAATCTATCAAAATTATATTAACATATATAAGATATATTGTCTTATCATTTAAATTAAACAAGAAAAACTATTTTTTTAACTTTGACAATTTCAACAAAATAATTCTTCTTCTACAAAAATATTTAAATCAAACTCTAAAATCAATTTTATAGCTTTCTTATTTTAAGGAGGTACTCATTTCTAAATCAATAAATTTCAAACATAAAATAATTATTATAAATCTTATTTTATACAAGTAGTTAATCGTAGCTATAAAAAACAAGGTTGCATTACTACAAAGTTCTGCTAAATGCTCCCAAGACAGTTTTTCTTTTTGATATGTAGAAAAATTGAGAGTAGCACTAGTTTGTTTGAACTACGGTGAAGCATTGACCACTTTCTAAATATTATCTATGCTATTTCTATCTTTTCCATTGACACCCCAAGCAACGTCTATAAATTTGGAGAAGGTGTTGCACTAGACTATTAAATAAGAAAGTATTCTAGACAAGGCATTGCTCTAATGATTTTGCTCCTCCCTTCACTCATATCTATCATCTCTTACTCGTACACACATTTCACACATTTAACTTTACCCTGTCCCTATTTGCACATGTTTCCATGCAATCATCTCATTATTAACCCCAACTTCAATATATCCATTATTTACCTTGATATCTTACATTCCCCATTCTTAGTCAATTTGACAACACATAATTTAATTGTACATATCACAAAACTCACCCAAAATTTTGAAAATTTGAAATTCAAAATTGTTAATCCCACATGTAATGCCCGCCAAAATACCCTAGAGAAATACACTTAATCTAGCTACAAATAGAGATTTTTTTTTTAAAGCACATCTACTAAACAACACATATGTCTATAAAATCCATCTAATGCATATCATATACATCATCTATTAAATGTATCATTACAAATTGCATCTTATTCTTAATGACCACATTACATAACACATCATAACACAATTTACGCAAGCAAAATAACATATCATATCATCTTTCCCCTCGGGTATCTCAACATCACTACTTAAGAGTAGCATCTTATAGTCTAGGTTAATTTTAAGCACCAATACCAAATGTTCCTAAATCCATATAATGCATCCATTCTATCATCATAAAGATAACTCATATCCTTCCTAACATCATGTTACTAATTCCATAAACAATCTGAAGAAGTTGAGAAAATACAACTTCAGAGATCCCAAGAACACTTGCAAGCAAAATACCTATCACAAGAGAAGAATGGAGGCAAAAAGCAATAATGGCTCTGAAGAAGAAGATTATCATTCAGAGAGGGAATTAGATATGAAAAGTACAATACAATCCTTATAAAAGGATATTAGCAACCCTAAAGGGATAATGTGTATTTAATAATTAGATACAATATTATTAAATGCCTAAGTTTAACTTAACCATAGAGGATAATAGAATAATAATTAAATAAATAATTATTAGCTAATACATGATAAATCTAACACCCCCCCCTTAAGATGAACTTAAGGAGTAGCTAAAAAACTAAATGCATGAAGCAAAAAATGCAACTACATGAAGGCAAATTTGGGTCCCGACAACAAGGCCTGATGAGGTACCCAAGTACAAAAGATCTCTATAAAGCAAAAAAATAGAGAAAATCATGTAGGAAAAAAATCTACTCCAAAAGAGATGGAATGCAAGAGAAGGACTGAAGAAGCCTCCAAACAAGAATGTTCCAAAAGATAGGAACAAAAGAAGAGCAAAAGAATCATTGAAGCATGAAGAAACTGCAAACACTGTCGAAGAATTGTGAGGCCCTACCCCGATTCAGTTTGACATTTTCAGTTATTTGCATATTGAGACTATTATGGATGCTTTATTTTATGCATTATGGACTTAGAACTTATATGATTCCATGATTTGGATCACGCTGACATATGTGATGTTTCATTTTATGCATGATGGTTATGAAACTTTAGATATGATTTCTAGAATAGAATTATATTATGATGGTGAATGTCATTATTGGAAATTTGCAGGATTTTATTTTGACGAAAGAAAATGATGCTTATTTATGAATGGTTCAATTTTGGGAAATTATGTTGAGTGTTTATGTGAAATTGAATGTGAAAACAAATGAGATATTGAATTATCGTTGCCTAATGTATGAGTGTTTGAATTGCAATGGAATCCATGTATTTGATTATGAATAATTGTGATTATTTGGAGTTACTAATGTGTTAATTGAGATGCGCAGGAAATTTATCCATGTGACCATGGAATTTATGGAGAATCAAGCCTAGACCAATGTGCGTTTGTTAAGCCGGGAGTTGTCTATTTGGAGAGACAACACCCCGCCCCTTGTAATGTATTTTATTTGTGATGTGTATAATGCTTGAATGTAAAATTTAATTTATATGTAATTGTGTAATCCTTCAAGAGACCAATTTTCCATGTGTGATTTTTATATTTTATTTTTGTTGTGTCACTTGACACATGTGCTGATTAAGTGTCATTGAGTTGACTTGTCTCTTGGAGGGAGTTTTGTTTCTACCAAAGCCATTCAAAAACATGAGTGTGGTCCCAAATTTGTCTTGGGTAGGGAGTCATGGGAGTGGTCAACTCATGCTTGACCCGTAGGTAAACTTCAGGGGAGTTTTCAAAGGGTTTAATGGACTCCTAGGGTAAGTTTTTAGGCTTTTCCAAAGGTCCTAAGGGTATACCTATGGGTTAGGGGTGTTTTGCAACATGTGGCTTCTCCCATGTGACTATGAAGTCACTTCAAAAAGTGATAATTCCAAGATGCACGAAAATTGAACTTAGAAAGTTCTCCCTAGGATAGAGAACCTTCCCTTTAGGAGTCAAACTCTCTTCCCCATCTTCTTCCACCTTTTCCCTTACCAATTTTAGTAAAGTGCAAGAGTTTGGGAAGGGCAACCAATGGGAACTCACACCTCACCCAAGGAGTTGGGAAGTGTGTGAGAGGCCTTCTTAGGCAAGATTTTTCAAACTTAGTGAGTAATCACCCACTCTCCTTTCTTGGGAGATTTACCTTGTTTTGAAAAAGTTAGTAGGAGTTGGCATTTTAGTGGAATTTTTGGGAGAAAAGATAGTGGGAAATTGGGCAGCTCATCCCCAACTAAAGTTAGCAAACCTTTTGGCAGAATAAGGTTGGTTACTCCCTTCTTTCTCTTGTTATGTTGTAAATGATAATTTGTGTTGTTTTGTGAAATGAAAGAGTTGTTGTAAGATTGTGCTTATGAAGTTTTTGGTTGAAGTTAATATGTGTAGTTTTCCTTTCTATGTGTTTGTTGTGTTCTCTTGTTGTTTTTTGGGAGTGTCCATGATCTCCTATCCTTGGGAGGGTAGGAAGATCTTGGGGTGGAAGGAGTTTGACAGCCATGGGTGAGAGGCTCTCCTTATGGAGAGTGTTCTCAAGGAGTCCTTGGTGACCCTTGATGCATAGCCATGTGTATGCATTTGGGGGTCATAAGGGGAGCATATATGGCCTTGAGCCTTTTTGGGGGGCATAAGGTTTGTGAAATGTTTGGGTTGCATTTGTGTTGCCATGAGGTGACTAGTGTAGTATTGTTGTTTGGCATGCATTCTCCCCATTGGTACATGGTCCACTTCCACCCATGGAAGAGTCACCATGAAAGTGGTGAATGTGAAGCTTGGGAAGGGGAATTTTGATTGTAAATGTGTTCCTATGTTTTTAGTGGTTTTGTGTGTGTGTAACCCGGCTAGTGCTTGGTTCTCCAAGCTCGGGGGTGGCTTCTAGTAAGCCTAGGCTGGGAGGTGAGCTTCCCATGGTCAAAAAACAAAAACAAAAAAACAAATATGTTTTATCACTGATTCTGGTTGCTCCTATAAGTTTCAGAACTCTTAAACACATATATACACACACACACACACACATATATGTGTGTGTGTGTGTGTGTGTGTGTATTTCCATATTTTAATCATTCTGTTCTGTTTTTATTTAAAGAAAAACCAGGGAACTTATTAAAACCTATATATATATATACCAGAATATATATATATATATATATATATATATATACACCAGAATATATATATATATATATATAACAAATCAAAAACCTCATACGAAATGTTTCCACGAAGCACGTTCATATCCTAACAGCAAGCAGACTTATTAAATAGCGCAGGAGGTGGGTAGCGCGGGCCGCGTCCTTGGGCGGTGGCGCCACCCAGGCTGCGGAACCCGCAGACCCTGGGCGGCGACGTCCAGGACCTGCGGGGCCGCAGGCTGGGCGGCGCTGCCGCAGCCGGCAGCAAACCCCGCCCCCTCTACCTTCCTCGCACCTGCGTCTAAACCGAAGGAAAACGGTGCGGTTTTGTCTTCTTCCCCGCTCGACCTCCTCCCATTTCCTTCACCGTAGTGCGATCTAAAGCAAAGAAAAAAAAAAAAACGCGGCGCTAAGCGAACCTTCCGCCATTTGTGTGGCCGCCGACCCACCCTGCATACTACACTCTCAACGCATAACAAATAAAAAAGAAATTAGGGCTAGATTCGGTGGCTATTCACACACGCCTTAACCCTAACTTCGGTTAGGGCAAAGGCACTGGGTTTTAGTGTGGACATTTTGTTTAAAAAAAAAGGTAATTTAAAAGGGGGGGGGGGGAGATAACTTAGTGTAGCAAAATTTAAAACCCCCACTTCCCTTTAGAGGTGCATTCTTAGATATACAAATAAACAAATAAGGGAATAAGTACATGGGGGAAAATATGTATATATATGTATATATATATACTTCAATAATAGTAGACTAATTATAAATAAACGTGCGGATGTATAAAAAAAAGGGGAGGTTTAATAGTTGGATTAAAACCCCCACTTCCTTGTGAATACATTCGTAAATCAGAATATTTAAATATATATGTATATATATATATATATATATATATGTTTATATATATAAATCAGTGGGTTCATTTCAGTTCATAATGTAAATTAATTGCTAAATTAAGACTTGCAAGGACTTTTATAAGGGAGGATTTAAGTTCCAAAAGGGATTTAATTACTTTATTTAACAAAGATCATAATTCGATTAGGTTATGTTATTTGTATTAATGAATTTGAAGAATGATTTATAAGAAGATTTTAGAATACTTGGGAGATTAGAATTTAAGCAATAAATTAGGGGTGTATACTCTAAGTTATTTGTAGGGCCAAGAGGGCCAATTAAAGCCAAGGATTTAAAGTATCTTTCTACTATGGGGTTATCTTTTAGTAAAGTGTTTTTATGATGATGTTAACTAACTTAAAATCCTCAGAGGATAAGAAGATAAGAGAAATTTTAAAACGCTTATATCAATCGTTGTATTAAGATTTTAATTTATTATCAATGAAGCTTAGTGAATTTCCTTTTTGGAGAAAATATAGCGCATGGAATAACCTAGTCATCCTTATTTCTAAATTGGACTTAACTACCAGAATGATACTAACGTAGTTGAGGCCGAACCAAAGATGCATTATTTAGTTAAGTTAATCACACTAAATTGCATTATTTTAATTTAGTTAGTCGATAATTGGTTAAGTATTTAAAAAAAATATATATATTTCCGTTCGTGCCCAAAAGTTGGGCATGACAAGAATAACTGTCGATCTGAAGAACCTCCACTGAAATAGATGATGATCAAGTAGAGAAGACTATAATTTGCATGAGTGCCTCAAATAACACTACTCGAATCAGATGGCAAACAAGGGCAAACAACTGAAATCAAAGATACAGATGGCATAAAACACCAAAGCCTGAAGAGTTGATCCAATGAACCAAGGAAGCATTAGAACAATAGGAGAAACCCCCCCATAATGCAGACAAGGGTGAGGGATAGGTACACCGAAAAGGATGGCCAACAAGAACTGCATGACAAAGAACCAAGAACATCGAAGGTGTAGAGAAAGTACATAGTGTCATGGAAGGAACACTCACTTGACAAACATCACCAGGCTAATGTCATGGAAGGAACACTCACATGACAAAGGTAGATGGAAAACAAAGGAAAACATCAATCCCCCCATGGTACTTTATAATGTAGTACATGTACAATAAGGCAAAAGATGTGCAAGATCCCAAGTATACAATGCACAGTGGCACTTTATCTTGGTGCGTTTGCATAGAGAAAATTCTTACAAAAAAAAGTATACAATGATTAGAAGAGACGTAAGGTTGGAAATACAGAAAGAACAGCCAAATACGAGCCATTCTACTCAAAGAAAGAGATCCCAGGACTTGAAACATCCAAGATATTCACCACGGTGCTAAAAAGCAAAAAATTGAATAAAATGTACCTAGAGCAGAATTTGGAAAGAAAACTTTTATGGCTGGAAGGTGCACAGAACAAGCTTTCCAATGATATAAAGTTTTCAAAAAATGGAGTTCGCATGCTCAAGTTATGTCTCCCAGAGTGCAAAAACAAACCTCTGGCTTTGACAGCAAAAAACACCATCAAAAAAGAAAACTAAAAAATTCAAACCTCCATATCTAGATAGAGCTCAAAAAGAGATTTCCGATGATATAAGGTTTGTCGAAAAATGCCTCCGTGTGCCCAAGATATGGCCAAAAGACTGAAGGTGCTCCAAATAGGCCTAGAAGGGGCCTGAAGACTACCTACACAGTGCTGATGTCAGCAGAATATTCCTTGTTTGCCGGAAAAAAATAGGTCACCTGAAAAATGTGTCGGAAAGAAGATCCAGTGCTCGAAAAAATTCCCATGCTGGAAAAAATCACCAGAAAGTTTGGTGGTTGCTGAAAAAATTGTGCCTACCATAAAAAATGGCAGGGAGTCAGAGAAGGCATTGACACTAGAAAAGGGTGGTCAGTGGCCGGCAGGCAGCGACAATAGCAGGAGCGAGGCAGCCAGTAGTGGATGGGGGTCAGATAACTGCGACGACCGCAGGGAGTGTCACATCCCCTCCTATATACTCTTATTTTGATACTTAGATGTGTTGGTGCCTTAGATGGATACTAATTACTGAAACAATGATTTTGATGTCCTACAAGATTTTGGTTTTGCAAACAGTGGTATTCGGTTTTACAATGATGCACTAAAATGGTATTGAACACTAGAATTGTGGTTTAGCCTAAATGATGCCCTAGTTGAAAATGGCTTTATTACTTATTTTTTTAATATTATAAATATATGAAATGTTGTGATGTTCATTTACGTAAAGTAATGTTATCTCATCTTTTGATTTAACGAATATAAACATTAAGGTTGAATTATCGAAATGATGGACTAACTACTCTGGTTTGTACAAGTGGATGCAGGAATGACTTGGCCTCCAAGAAGAAGGGGAAAAATATATCATCGGGAAAGAGGAAAGTGAAATAGTTATGGTCAATGATTGAATGAAATATAAGACTAGTATGTACTACGTAATGTCAGCTAGTGTGATCTTGTCAACCTAGTTTTCCCTATTAGGACCATGAAAATTATGTCTGTTAGTGTCTCCGACTTGCTCCGGGTCGTTCATCGAACCTTTGTTCTTGCGTTGCGAAATCATTATTATGTATCTTCTATTATTGTCTTAATTAATACCTTAATTAGACATGTTTTCGACTTGCGAAAGTCGACTCCGTATATATTTATGATAAAATATATACTTTGATCAATAGTAAAATAATCCTAATAAAGATATATTGTTATTAAATTTTAAATTGTTTTAAAAGAAAGAGAAATATTTATTAGCTTTATTAGTTAATTTAATGTTATTATAAAAAAATATATATATTCTAAGACTTAGTCTTTTAATCTCTCTTGGACCATATAAGTTCTTTTTAAAATCTAATTTTATTAAATGTTGAACCTTCTCGATTAAATGCTTAATCCTCTTACCTTATCGGGCTACATGTATATTTTCGAATAGCTTAGTATAGGGATTCAAAGCTTTTAAAAAATTGATTTTCCATCGGACTTGACTGCCTTCCAGAGCCACATTGGGGGAATGGCGAAATTATAGAACTTTCCCTCCCGTAAAACATTAGGGTGGCGGGGGTTTAAAGAAAACAAATTTTGGTTTTGAAGGCATTCTTTTCTTCTTCGACAGCTCTTGCTTCTTTTTTTTATATGTTTATATGGTGGACAAAAGAACTAAGAGAAGGGAATGAAGGCTCCATAATTCCTAATTCATATGCAGTATAAGGAAGTGCAGCCAGCCATTGTAGTTGCCAGGACTTCTCTGCTAGCCATGTTGTTCATTACTCTTGTTTTTCAATCCTTTTGCTGTGCAAATCCTCTCACATTCCAGGCATGTGGACTCTCTGATATCTTTCTTTCTTTCAGTAGAGAGTAAATATATACCATTGCAAGAAGCACTAGCTAAAAGCTATGAAGGGGTCTTAGTTTTAAGAGTTGTATTCTCCTGAGAAATCTAGTTAGTTAAATTTCCTTTGTAACTCAACATAAGCGTCTTTAATTGTTCTTTCCTTCCTATTTTCTGCATTGTTTCTCCTGAAGGAGTCTTTTGTAAATACAAGTACTGGTTTTCTTTATATAATCATTTACTGTTCAGTAGGAACCTCTGTTGCAGCAAGAAATTAAAGAGAATTTAATTAAAGAATGGTAATATAATCATTTTCTGTTCAGTAGGAACCTCCGCCACAACAAGTAATTAAAGAGAAATTAAATTAATGAGTGGTAAATTTAAAATAAGGGTTTACACCAAGTCAGAAAAAGATTAAACTATAAGTGTGAGATAAAAGTATTAACCTCACAAGTACCATAATAAATTTATGGTGAAATTCTAGTTTCTTATTTTTGTTAATCAATTAAAAGTGCAAGTCGGATAGGGTGGAACTAAGTCTCATAAAAACATGTAGACAAACCCTTGGCCAAGGTGCACTAGCTGGATGAAGTGCTTGTCAGTTCTAAGAATCCAGATACAGTCCTAGTCAAGAATTATACCAGTTAGCGGGCAGCTATAGGGTGTAATTGATTATGACTGTAGGGTCTTACACCAATTTCAACATTACTTGACGTCACCATTCTCTTACTCTTGCGGAGGGTCGTGCCACTTCAACTAGAAGTGAGCAAGGGGGATCAGAAATGATCTAAGGATGGGTGGATAAACACCCCGGTGATATATTTTTCCCCTCTATGATTCAGAGAGAATTTAAAGATGAGCAAGTTTTCCAGATAACAAATGAAAAGTACATTCTAAACCCTTCATCTTTTTATTTATATAGAAAATAGTTGCAAACCTATTTTCTGTTCATGTTTTCAAAGAACTGATGCTTATTTTGTTCAATAAAGAATATTTTTCTTCATGCTCTGTCATTTTGTTTTATCATAAAAATTCATATGATAATGACATTAGTTTTCAAGTTCACTATTTTCTTAAAAAAAAAAAAACTAGTCGTTACTTGCTTTTCTTGTTATTTAAGTATAAAACTAGCTGTTATATGCTTGAGAGATTTATGTATGTTACATATGGTATCAAAGCTACTAGGTTCAACACTAGACCTGGGCTCGTCAACACTTGAACAAAAACAAAGCCGATCAAGGCATTTTGGTTCTTGCCAGGATGTCGATGATGATCCATACTAAATGGAAAAGAGTCGGAGACTCTCTTTCTATAAAACTAGTGATTTCTCTTTACAAGAATTAGGATTATTCTCAATGTGCACCCTTGAGCGATCATGAAACCCTTGCAACAGCTTGGGACAAGATCAAACAATAGAGGTGCAAATAAATGCTTGAAATAAGGGCTGAAGTTAAAGTAGCCCTCCTAGCAGAACACAATCGACTAACTAAAACAAAGGCATAACAACAAAACCCCCAAAACATAAATGAAACTATTAAAACTTCAAGAAAAATAGAAGAACCAATCTTGCTTACCATCACAGTAGCTGAGCCAATTCATGTTCCCATTGTAACGAAACCAAATCCATCAGTTGTTCAACGAAAGCCTACTCCAGGCTACAAACTTCTACCCTATACTGAACTTCCTGATCAGGAGGAGCCCATTACGGGCAATGAGTGTAGTGAAGACAATGAGAACAACTCTTAGATAGGATGTTTTTATATCAATATCAATATAATTTTGGCTTGAACTTATTAAATCTAATGTAAACATAATTTTGGAATGAATAAAAAAAATACAATTTTGTTGTGTGTAATCTTTTTGGCAAATTTTGAATGTTTGTTTACTATTGATATTTTACCTTATGTTGGTAATACTTAAAAAATATATATAATTAAATCAAACTTTCCAACAGGTACTGAAATTTATTAAAATGGAAGACAGAAGGAGTGGTGACCCTATTGACATACCTAGTTCTCCAATAGAAAAGTTACACAAACTCTTGTTGATGATGCAAGAAACCCATAACCGAATAGGGAATTTGGAACAAAGGGTCCTATTTTTGGATGGAACTGAGGGTAGAGAAACTGAAAATCAATCTAGGGAGAGAGATAGTAGGCATGAACACTTTAGTGAACATAGGGAGCAATATTCTCATATTGGAACTCAAAGTTTAGAAAAGAATTCTGGAATTGGCATCATATCAGAGGATATGAAGAAGGTCAAACCTCCTCAATTCGATGGAATTGTGACTGGGGATGTCGCTGAAGCATGGCTAACTAGTATGGAAAAATATTATGACATTAGGGACTACACTGAAACCCAAAAGGCCGTATGGGGTTCCTATCAGCCAACAGGGGAAGCTGCCAGATGGTGGGAGAGTAAGAAAGCTGAAGAAAAACTAAAACCATCTAGTTTGACTTGGACCAAATTTGTGGAGTTGTTCAGGCAGAGGTGGCTGCCACAACTCTTCTATGAACAAAAACTATCAGAATTACAAGATCTTCGACAAGGAGAATTATCAGTTAATGAATACACAGAGAAATACAATCGGCTACTCAAATATGTTCCGCAGTTGCAATCAGATGAAACATTTCGCCTGAGGAAGTATATTATGGGACTTAAGAACATAATTGGAGGACCGGTAGATGTCTTAGCTCCCTCGACTACTGTTGAAGCCTATGAAAAGGATGTTCATCAAGAATTGAAACTCAAAAAGAATGACTCCATTAGAGATAAAATTTGAAAAAGAGGAAAGGGGTTTCAGTCTTTTCAGTCCTTCAGGAAGACAACTGACAGAAAGGAAACTATCGTCAAGGGGGAAAATAAGTTCAAAGGTTATCCTCAGGACTTCCATGGAGACAAAAATCATGCTTCTAATAATAACAGAGACATTGATCCATGTAGTAAGTCAACTAAAAAAAAGGACCCCTGAGAGGATGTTTTACATGTGGAGGAGAACACTATGCAAACCAGTGTCCCACTAGGACACAAGGGGGACAAGCTCAGAGGAACCCTCTCCCTAACTAGAAAACAACCTTCTAGCAAAGAATCCATGTAGCAGTAGATAACAAGCAGGCAAACTATCAAATCACCCCCATTGAGATGACATGTATGCTCTATGGTAATCCAGTATCCATTTTAATAGACACTAGCTACAGAGAATTTTATTTCACCTAGGATACTTAGTAGATTTCCAAAAAGGACTGGGTATATGGCTAATGCATGGACAATTGAATATGATAATTAGTCTAGAGCCCGGGTAGAGAAATGTTTGTTTGAGGCCAAGGTTGAACTACCAAGCTTCACAATAGAGGTCAATTTGTTTGTAGCACCCTTAGGATCATATGATATTATTTTAGGAATGAAGTGGTTGTGGCAACATCGTGCAAGGGTAGATTGTTTCAATAAAATGGTGGAATGTTTGGATGATTTAGGCAATGTAGTATCCTTACAAGGTATCAAGAAGGAAGTTAAGTTGAGACAACTCTTCGCATCTCAGCTGAAGCGCAGTAAAAAAAAGGGATGTCAATTGTTTGTCATCAAGATGGAAGAAATGGATGGTAATGATGAACGAAAAGTGTCTTTGAAGATAAATACCCTTATCTTCATGATTTTGAGTGATGTGTTTCCTGAGGAGTTGCCAGGATTACCCCCTAAAAGAGTCTTTGACTTTTCCATAGATCTCGTATTTGGTGTCGCTCCCATATTTAAAGCACCCTATAGAATGATGATAGTAGATCTGGTGGAATTGAAAACGTAGTTACGGGAATTTCTTGATAAAGGTCTAATTCGACCTAGCATGTTTCCATGGGGAGCACCGGTTATTTTTGTCAAAAAGAAAGATGGAACTCTCCGATAATGTATAGATTACAGGATGCTCAATAAAATAACAATAAAAAATAGGTACCCCTTACCCCATATCGATGATCTATTTGACCAAATGCAGGGGGCCACCATATTTTTTAAAACTGACTTGTGGTATGGGTATCATCAGTTAAGACTTAAGGAAGAAGACATAACTAAAATGGCCTTCTGAACTCGTTATAGGCATTATGAGTTCACGGTCCTACCATTTGGACTAACTAACACACCAGCTGCATTTATGAATCTTATGAACAATGTGTTCCATGAATGTTTGGATTGATTTGTTCTAGTCTTTTTGGACGATATCCTTATGTATTCCAGGAACGAAGAAGAACATTTGAGACATCTTCGCCTTGTATTGCAGTGATTATGAGAACATCAATTGTATGGAAAATTGTCCAAATGCACATTCTTCCAGAAGGAAGTACAGTATATTGGGCACATCATTTCTGCAAAAGGTATTGTAGTAGATCTAGCTAAAATCAAAGCCATTTTCGAGTGGCCGGTTCTTAGAAATGTTCAAGAAGTTAGAAGTTTTATGGGCCTAGCAGGGTACTACAAAAAGTTCATCCTGGATTTTTCTCGAATCGCTCATCCCACCACTTCCCTCCAAAGAAAAGGAAAATGATTTCTATGGACATAAAAGTGTCAACAAGCCTTTGAACTCCTTAAAGACAAGCTAACCTCGACACCGATCTTGAAAGTGCCTGACCCCGAAGCACAATTTCTAGTAGTAACTGATGCTTCAAGAGAAGGCTTAGGGGGAGTATTAATGCAAGATGGGCAAGTAGTTGCATATGAGTCTCAGAAACTCAAGAATTATGAAATGAACTACACACCCCATGATCTAGAACTAGCTGATATAGTTCATGCTTTACAGAGATGGCATCATTACCTAGTGGGAAAGCCTTTTGAGTTACGATTAGACCATCAAGGATTAAAGTATATATTTACACAACCTAAGTTGAATGCCCACCAAAAAAGATGGTTGGAATTAATTTCTCACTACGACTTTGAAATCAATTACATCAAAGGGAAAGAAAACCACGTAGCGAATGCCCTGAGTCATAGATGACATATATCGGCTATAACTTCCATCCAAATGAACTTTAGACAACAGGTCCTTCAAAGTTTAGAAAATGACAAATTATATCTCCAAGTAAAATAAGCTCTCCAAAATAACCCACAGGATCATAGGTATGACGGATTTAAATTTGAACCCGACGGGTTGTTACGATTTGAGCACATAATGTATATTCCGGAATCTCCGGAACTAAGGAAATTAGTGTAGAAGGAAATACATCCTGCTCTGCATTCGGGTCATCTCGGAGTTACCAAGCTTTTAGCAGATGTTAGACCTTTGTATTTTTGGAAGGGCATGAAAAGAGATGCCACCAAATTTGTAGCCAGCTGTCTCGAATGCCAAAAAGTCAAGGCAGAGCCCTTACACGCAACAAGATTACTCCATCAACATGCCATACCAGAATGGAAGTGGCAAGTGATTAGTATGGACTTTGTTTAGGGTTTACCCATGTCGCAAAATAAGCACAATACCATTATTGTGGTAGTAGATAAACTTACAAAAGTGGCCCACTTTATACCAGGAAACCTCATAGACGGAGCACCCACATTAGCCCGCAAGTTTGTGGAGGAAATTTTTAGACTTCATGGAGTTCCAGAGAAGATTATATCAGATAGAGATGCTAGAATAACGTCCAGATTTTGGCAGACACTTTTTGTAGCATTGGGCACCCAATTGAATATTATCTCAGCCTACCATCTGAAAACTGATGGTCAAACAAAGCGAGTCAATCAGATATTGGAAGACCTACTTCAAATGTATTGTATGGACCAGCAATATAAGTGGGAGGACTATTTACCCTTAGTAGAATTTGCTTATAACAACACTTATCAATCATCTATCAAAATGGTTTGATTCGAATCTTTGTATGGAAGGAGGTGCAGAACTCCTATCAGCTCGGATAAGCTGGAAAATAGGATAGTCCTCGGTCCAGAGATGATTTCTAAAATGGAAGGGCAAGTTAAAGTAATCTGACAGAGGTTAGCAGAAACTAACGATCGATAGAAAAGTTATGCAATTGCAAAATGAACTCCTAGACATTTTGAGGTGGGAGAGAAAGTGCTCCTCCGAGTCAAACCTCAAAAAGTGCCATCACCTTTGAAAAATCCTCCAAACTAGCTCCTAGATATATAGGACCTTTTGAGGTTCTGGAAGTCGTCAACCCAATCACTTACAAGATTGGTCTACCTCTGGCTCTTACTAGGTTGCATAATGTTTTTCATTTATCATATCTTAAGAAATATGTAACGAATTTTGACCATGTAATTGATTGGAATTCCTTGCAGGTGCAGGACCCAGGAGTGGTTGTGATCGAGCCTGTTAGGGTGCTTGAGACACGTAAGCTTCGCTTACGAAACAAAGAGGTTAGACAATGCAAGGTCCAGTGGGACCAATACTCTAAAGAGAGTACTACTTGGGAAGACTATGATGAGATACATAAGAAATTTCCTTACTTTTTTAATGCTTATAATCAGTTAATTTAGCTTAGCAATATTTTGATGTGGTTAATATTGTAAATAATTCTGAAACTTCAATCATCGAGGAAAATGATTCACAACGGGGAGGATATGTCACATCCCCTCCAACATACTCTTATTTTGATACTTATATGTGTTGGTGCCTTAGATGGATACTGATTACTGAAACAATGATTTTGATGCCCTACAAGATTTTGGTTTTGCTAACAGTGGTATTCGGTTTTACAATGATTCCCTAAATGGTATTGAATGCTAGAAATAGTGGTTTAGCCTAAATGATGCCCTAGCTGAAAATGACTTTATTACTTATTTTTGAATATTATAAATATATGAAATGTTGTGATATTCATTTACATAAAGTAATGTTATAACTCATCTTTTGATTTAACGAATACAAACATTAAGGTTGAATTATCGAGATGATGGACTAACTACTCTGGTTTGGACAAGTGGATGCAAGAATGACTTGGCCTCCAAGAAGGGGAAAAAGATATCATCGGGAAAGAGGGAAGTGAAATGGTTATGGTCAATGATTGAATGGAATATAAGACTGGTATGTACTACCTAATGTCAGCTAGTGTGACCTTGTCAACCTAATTTTCCCTATTAGGACCATGGAAATTATGTTCGTTAGTGTCTTCGACTTGCTCCGGCTCGTTTATCAAACCTTTGTTCTTGCATTTCAAAATCATTATTATGTACCTTCTATTATTGTCTTAATTAATACCTTAATTGGACATGTTTTCGACTTGCGAAAGTCGACTCTGTATATATTTATGATAAAATATATACTTTGATCAATTGTAAAATAATCCTAATAAAGATATATTGTTATTAAATTTTTAAATTGTTTTAAAAGAAAGAGAAATATTTATTAACTTTATTAGTTAATTTAATGTTATTATAAAAAATATATATATTCTAGGACTTAGTCTTTTAATCTCTCTTGGACCATATGCGTTCTTTTTAAAATCTAATTTTATTAAATGTTGAACCTTCTCGATTAAATGCTTAATCCTCTTACCTTATCGAGCTGCATGTATATTTTTGATAGATTAGTATAGGGCTTTGAAGCTTTTAAAAAAATGAATTTCCATCGGACTTGACCACCTTTCAGAGCCACGACAGGGGAATAGTGGAATTATAGAACTTTCCCTCCCGTAAAACATTAGGGTGGCGAGGGTTTATAGAAAATGAATTTTGGTTTTGAAGGCATTCTTTTCTTCTTCAGTAGCTCTTGTTTCTTTTTTTTATATGTTTCTATGGTGGATGGAAGAACTAAGAGAAGGGAATGAAGGCTCCATAATTCCTAATTCATCTGCAGTATAAGGTAGTGCATCCAACCATTGTAGTTCCAGGGCTTCTCTGCTAGCCACGTTGTTCATTACTCTTGTTGTTCAATCTTTTTGTTGTGCAAATCCTCTCACATTCCAGGCATGTGGACTCTCTGATATCTTTCTTTCTTTTAGTAGAGAGTAAATACATACTGTTGCAAGAAGAATTGGCTAAAAGCTACGAAGGGGTCTTAGTTTTAAGAGTTGTATTCTCCTGAGAAATGTAGTTAGTTAAATTTCCTTTGTAACTCAACAAAAGCTTCTTTAATTGTTCTTTCCTTCCTATTTTCTGCGTTGTCGCTCCTGAAGGAGTCTTTTGTAAATACAAGTACTGGTTTTCTTTATATAATCTGATGCTCTGCAAAATGGAAGGATTAGTTATGATAACTAAACACAAACAACAAGAAACCAATTTGTTAGTGTTAGAAATCACATGAAAAACACTATCCTAAGCAAGCATATCAAGAAAGACACTACAAAATAAATAAAAAGCTTAATGAATCTACAAAATGTAACTAAACATATCCATATGCTATCTACCATGCTGGTAGCTTCTCCTTCCTTATTCCTCTCCTCTCCAAGTTCCAAATAAGTGTAGCTCTCAGCAGCTTTTTGCACTATGGATGCCTTATGGAGGTTCAAGATGAAAAATGATTTACTTATGCAATGCAAGTGTAAACAAAAAGCTAATATTAGATGATATGGAATGAAAATGATTTATTTTAATCCAAAATAACAATATATTGATGATTTGTGCTAAATGCTCTCTCTAAAGATGACTATAATGTAAATGCATACAAGTTTTCAGGATCTAGATTATGAAGAAATGAGCTCTATTTATAGGTAAAATGGAGCAATGGATGATTGAGATTGAGTAATCTCAACAAGGGTCAGGATTGAATGGTTTAAGATCCATGTGAAGGCTTTCAACTCAATCCTAGGATGACAAGTGTCAACATGAGAGGGGTTGAGGGGAGAGGGAATAAGCATTAAATGCTTGACATGACCTGAGGGTTAACCTGTGAGGTAAGGTTAAGGTTGAGTTGAATGGATAAATTTATTATTCAAGGAATAATGCTTTTATCCAATGGATAAACTCTTGTGCAAGAGTTAGTGAGGATAACCATGGTCAAAGCAATAAATGTTTGAGGAGACACATGGGTTACATGAGGGTTGAGTTAGGGGTCAAAGTCCCTAACCATGGGTGCAAGTGGATTTAACCATAAATGGTCATGTAAGAGCCATTAGTGGTTTAGAAGACTTTAGAGGTTAGCTTGTTGAACACATCAAGCCTTAAATGCTTTTCAAAGACTTTGAAGTCTTTGAGAAGTGACTCCAAGTTGCTTAGGAATGTGACAATAATTAGGGGATAGATTAGGCTAATTAGGAAGCGGTTAGAAGAATCTAGAAGGGGATTAGGATTGCAAGTGGGTTTGGTGGGTGAGGGAAAATAAAATTCATTTATTTCAACAAATAGGTGCAAGTTGCATTTTTAGGAGAATGCAAGTTTTGGGGGGGGGGATTTAATGATTTAAATAGATGTTTTATTTAATTTATTTAAAAGAAGAAAGGGGATTAAATGAAATAAATAGGATTTATTCATTTAATTGATTGTGAATTTAGTTTAATGAATTAATTAAAATAAATTGAATAATTTATTTAATTAATAGGAGAATGATTTGAGGATGAATTAATTAAATGTTAATTTAATTAACTGTTGGCTAGTGGATTTTTAATCAAATAAATAACAAATATTCATTTAATCAAAATGGACAGATTTATGTGACTACATTTGCCCCTCTTTGACACGGTGCAGTTTATTGCGTCGTTTCAAAGAAAGAAAAATAGGTGTGAAGAAATATGCTCCATAAAATGTTAATTTAATGGGTGGTATGCCCCATCGAGAGATGGGCCGAAAATTTTGAAAAACCGGGTAATCTCTCGAAAAAGAACAAGAGGTGGAGGGGAAGTATAATAGAAAAAATTAGCAATAATGGGGAATAATGAGAGAAAATAGAGTGAAATGGAGAAACAACAAGCCAGTGAGTACCTTTAGGTCAGGCAAAATATACCGTGCAAATGTGGTGTTTGCTTTGGATTGATGTTATACAATTGATTAAAATTTGGTTGAACAATCTGGTGCAATTGGTTTAATTGCCTCGGTCGAGTCAAAGCATGACAGTTGATGTCAGTTGTTTGCTTGGATAGGATAAAGTCTAAGTAAGTAAATCAAAGTGACCTGATGGCGACTTAGACAATTGATGTAATTGCCTGATGAAGTCAAGGTATTTGAAGCAAAATACTCGTTGAGACTTAGACAATTGATGTAATTGTCCATTATGATTGTGTTTGATTGGTTGATCAATTGATAGTGTGTGCGTGTGATGGATGGTTGTGGGGAATCATGGCAGCCCCGTTGAGACTAGGTCATTATGATAAATGTCTGTTGTAGTCTAGGTTTGCCATGATCGATTACCTGTTGAGACCCGAAGATACTTGATCAGAGTATCTGTTGATAGTCTAGATTTGCATGAGTCGATGTGTCTGTGTAGATAGAGTAACTGGCTTGCTTATAGGATGACTAAGGATGGGAACTGCAACCCCTCCTGTTAGAGATGGACGATGATGAACGTAGCTTGATGGGGTTGAAGGGAAATGATGAAGAGATTTATGATGATGACCTAGATAGGGAGGGTGAGGGGGGCTATTCAGTGTTAGATAGAAGATATGAAGGACCTAGGACCGAATCCTATGGAAGAAGATGAGTAAAATAGTATGCATTGTTATAACTATGTATGCATGATATGCATCTGTAGACACCCAAAATTGTCCAGTCTAATTAAATAAATATTTTATTTATTTAATTATCTAAGCTTAATTCTTCTATTAATTAAATAAATCCTTATTTATTTAATTAATTCATTTATCCTCTTCTAGCCTTATTTCTCATTTAAATAAATACATTTATTTATTTAAATTATCCTTTTCCTAAATTAAATAAATATTCTTATTTATTTAATTATCCCACTTCTTCTATTAATTAAATAAATCTTTATTTATTTAATTAATTCATTAGCCTTTTCTACCTATGACACATGTCATTCATCTCTTAATTCATACACTACCTACCTCTTTCATTATTTTATTATTTCTTTTACCTACCCTCTAATCATAGCCGACCTCCTTTTACACCTCTCAATCTTATCCCTCCATTTCATATAGTGTCTTCTATATAAGGAGATGCTTCCTTCATTGTAAAACCCTAATGACCTAAGGAGCTAACTACTTGATCAATTGACTACACTACGATCCTACTTGCAACCACATTTCGTTCTTTGTTGAGCTCTTGTGCATATAAAATCTGAGAGCAAATATATCAAGCAAGATCAATGGAGATAGGAAGAATGGAGATCAAAACCCTATTGGACATGTGATGGTATAATCTTTGTGATTTTATGTGATTTGCATTGTCTTAGGTAATCTTCATATGTTATGGTGGATCTTTGTTGATTGTTAGGCTAGGGTTTTGTGGTTGAGTTCATTTAGCCTTTCAATATTGTTATTATTATTGTTCATTTTCACCATATACATTTTGGCATGCCCGATGGGACTCTTGTCCCTTTTGCATTTAACCTTTGGTTGCAGATTTTGTGTTTGAAGTTGCAAATCTGACATTTCCGACTACATTTTCGCGTCTACATACTTTCGGATCGCATTTTTTATTTTCGGGCGCGTCTGCAACATTTGGAATCACGTCCGTCTTTTCAACAAAATTTTATTTTGCAGGTTTCCGAAAGGCACATCTGTGTCATTTTAATCCACGTCTGAGTCTGGAAAGCGCGTCTGTGGTTTTTATCAGCGTCTGTGATTCACAGAACCACGTCTGTGTCACAGAGGCGCATCTATGTAGAGGGTAACCGCGTTTGTGTTCACCAGTTTTGAAATTTCGCATTTTTTTCAGTTTTCGGATTTTGTATTTAGGGTTTCAGATCTGGTTTATTTTTGGACTAACATTTTCAGATTTAGCTAACAAAATTGGTGCAGCTTGTCTTGGAAGCAAAATCGTTTGGTTGAAGGCCCCTATTTTCACAAAGTCTTGGGTTTTAAAATTTACCTAACTTGTGTGCATGCAGGAAGGGGTGATTATTTCAAACAAATCCAAACTACTAACAACTCTTTGTTGCAGATCCTTGGCAAGGGTTTTTGGATTTTTATTGTGTGCCTTGTTTTCATAGACTAGCAAACACTTCCATTGGTGCACTAAAATTGAATCATTGTCTTTTGTGTCTTGAGCAATAGGCTCTTTTTGTTTAATCTTTAGAGGGCCTATTTTCCCGTGTGGTCATTAGGACTACTAATGAGAAGAGAATGACCCAAGTGGTAGCGAGGAAAACCCACCTCATCCGAACCACTATAATCAAATTTATTCATGGTGAAAACTATGAATAACGTGTGCTGATTAGTTCATACCGACACTATGTCTCCCCATAAACCCGTTTGATCAAATTTATTTGATCAGTTGTAGGGCGTAACCCCTACCGGCTGGGAGCCTTCTGTATTTACAGAGCTGAAAGTGCCGCATGTATGGCCACACGAGCGAATGCCCTTACTAGCACCTTTTTGTTTTAGAGGCCCAAATCCTTCTAGTTGTTGGGGCAGGAGGTCGGACCTTTGGTAGCGGCCCACACACATACGGTTCTTAGTAGAGATACAAAGTTCGCCATGGGGAGTTTTCATGGGGACTGATGCTTGGCTGACCCGAGAAGTGAGTGCCGAGGGTGGAGCCAGTGAGGTCAAGCATCTAAGTATCCGCTTTGAATAGCGTAGCCTCGGGGGTAAAACCCCATGTGGGATCAACAACTATTGTCTTGGCCAGCCATAAGAATTGTGCTTGACTTATTTTAAACATTCAAAACATTCAAAACCAAACAGCGAAACATTGTGTCTTTTGTGTCTTCAAGTGTATGCAAAACATTTTTACATCAAACAACACACTTTTCTTGGAGTCATTTTGAGTCTAAACACTTGCAAACATTGAGTCCTCATCAACATTGTGTCCTCTTGTCACGAAAATCAGTCAAACATTCAGATTTGGTCACAACTTCACAGCTTGGAAAAATTGCAAAAAATTTGCAGAAACGCGTCTGTGTCGGGCATAATAGTGTCTATGTTGTCTAGCCGCGTCTGTGAAGGACAGAATCGCGTCTGTGTTCCAAGAGTCAACATTGCATTTGGCAAACAAAAAAAAAAAATCTCATAATCGCGTCTGTGTTAAAAAGAGCAGCGTCTGTGTCGGAAAACCGCGTCTGTGAAGTATACAGGCGCGTCTGTGTCCAGAAGTGAAAAAATGTTACAGTCCAACAAACATAAACAAGAAAATCTTAGAAGCGCGTCTATGTTAAATAGAGCAGCGTCTGTGTCAGGAAACCGCATCTGTGTCCAGAATTAAAAAACTGTTACAGTCCAGCAAACAACACAGTCAGTTTCGGAATTCTTGAGCTTCCTAGGTCATCTCTCCAGGGTTTCATTTAGCATTCAACCTGTCCTTGGGTCTCACAAAGTCTATCACTGCTTCACACCTTACATTACATTCACATTTGTCTAAACTTGAGTCAAAAGGTCACTTGCTTGTCCTCATCATACTTTGTCAACACACTACATACAACAACACTTTGCTAAGTGGTCCCTCATCAAGGTTTCTTACCTTTGGGTCTCATTTGGTTTTACTTAGAGTCAAAGTCAACTTACCTCATCAAGAGAAACTATCCTCTCTTTGGAAGTCACACCTACTCTACTACATACATACTTGGTCTTACACTTTGGGCATTGCAAGTACACTTCAGATTCATTTACATTCCATTCAACTCTTGGTCTTCCATACTCTTTCCATTTTTCATCTAGTCTCTCACATCTTGGTCAATACCTAGTTCATGGTTGAAACCCGTCTTCAAAAATCTAGGAGAGAAACTAAAGAGGCTCAAGAGTCCGCAAACATGAGTTCTTATGAGTATGACAATGATATCTTTTTCAATTCTGATCATATTACATTACCTGACATGGATGTCTATAGAAACATTCCAAATGTTGAGAACATGGACACTATAAACAACAATGCTACACACAATGACAATGTGGACAACTTTTCAATACATTCAGCAGATGTGGAAGAATCCATCATGAATCCCCATTTCAATCGATTGGTTGAGGAAATAATGAGGAGGGATAGACAATACTTCTTACAAATGATGGCACAAAGTGGAGCCAAGATACCTCATGATTTTGACATGTCTCAAATAATGGAAAATTGACCTTTGCAACAACCTCACCCCAATATGGATCAAAGGAGACCTAATAGTGGAGGAAATAGAGGACCACACATGGTACCTGAATCACCATCAGCTTTGCTTCAAAAACCAGAGGTCCCACATACACATGGTCAAACATATGATACTCACCTTTGCAGACCATTATGGAAGTCTTATGGAGAAAAATATGCTCAATCACATATCAATGCTAAGGATCAACCACCAAAGCAATTGGATGTTCAAAGGCATGCTCAAAATTTGGACACAAGGAAACCTCATGTCAAATTTGGGGGCAACACAATGGAACATGACATACCTGTAGAATATGGTATACATGCACAAAATAGATATGGTGTTCCTCAACATGAATCTATACCAAGTGGTCCATATACGCAGCATCATTATAGACCCCCTCCATATGAACATGTGTATGATCAATATCATCCATATATGCAACATGCACCTCCTCCAATGGGTACCTCGAACATAGGATATGGTCCAAGAAGTCGATCTCCACCTAAGAGAAATTTGGAGCAACAAATCAGGGACTTACAAAAGAAAATGGAGGACATAAATACACCAAAGCCAACATACACAATGAGAGACATATGTCCTTATCCATTTGACAAGAGCATTCCAATGCCTCCATTTCCTACACACTTTGTGACGCCTAAATTTGACAAGTATAGAGGAAAAGGGGATCCTAAGGCGCACATAAGACAGTTTTTCATAGCTTGCTTTGAGGTAGCAACAGAAGAGACATATTTGATGAGATTATTCCCACAAAGCTTAGGTGATCAAGCTATGGAATGGTTCTCCCAACTTCCACCTGGAATTAAGTCATGGGGTGATCTAGCAGAGGCATTTATTCAACATTTCTCCTACAACATAGAGACAGACATATCAGTCACTACTTTGTGCAACACCAAGCAAAAAGAGGGAGAATCTTTTGTATCATTTTTACAAAGATGGAGAAATCTAGCCAGTAGATGCTCTTGTGAAATTCCACAAAAACAAATGGTAGAGATGTTCACACAAATTGTTAACAAAGAGATTGGCTATGATCTAAGGAAAGCTTGTTTGTCTACCTTCAAGGATGTCATTGAAAAAGGCTTAGCAATAGAAAAGGTCCTAATTGAACAAGGAGTTATTAAAATATTCAAGGAAAACAAAGATGACTTTAAAGGAAAAGACAAGCCAAGATTTTGGAATAAAAACAAGAACACAGTCAATGATGGTGTTGTTGATGCCAACACAGTGCGACCCAAAGTCATCTTTTCAGGATCAAGTTCTACAAACAATCAAGTGAATACTCAAACAACTTCCAGATCATGAAGGAAGTACACCCCATTGGGAGAACCACTTGAGTCAGTCTCCAAGAAGCTAGTGGCAAACAAGGTAATCACAGTTCCAGATTTTCCTCCATATGAACCAAAGGTTAAACCAAATTGGTGGAACGATGATGAGTATTGTGAATTTCATAAGAGCAAGGGTCATTAGACAGGAAATTGTCATCGACTGAAGAACATCATACAGGATCTCATTGATAGAGGTGATATTGAGATTGAGGGACATTCATCCAATCAAGAACATGAGATGTTTAAGGAACCATCCCCAAAACATGACAAGGGAAAAGCTAAAGCCATAGAGGATCAAACCAACTATACCAGAGCATCCTACAACTATGATTCAACTATCAATCACATCTCGACGGACAATTATGTCTCTACCATTATCAACAAGGACAAAACGTCTGAGAATTCTACTCAGAGACCCAAGATTGTCCTAAAAGGTGTTGGATCTTCTTCTGAGCCTACCTCTGAATGTCATGTTACAACCCGCCGAGGTAAAATAACTTTGCAAGGTGCTCCAACTAAAAACACCACTTCTTCATCAACCAAACCTGAGTATGACCTTGTAGAACAACTAGGGAAGACACCCGCGCTCATCTCCATTCTTGAACTATTACGCATATCTCCCGCACATAAAGCCATTCTTGACAAAATCTTGAGAGATACTGTTGTCCCTACTGATCTAAACGTGGACCAGTTTCAAGCCATGGTGGGATACCTTTCCATTCCACACTCCCTTACTTTCATAGAAGCTGATGACGCCTTTGTAAGTCAGCCGCATAGTGCGCCATTACACATTGAAGCCTTCATACACAAACATTGAATAAAATGAGTCCTGATAGATGGAGGAGCAGGTCTGAACATTTTCACATTAAGCACTATCACACAATTGAGATATTCTAATAAAGCTGTGAATTCTACAAACAAGATCACCATTAAGGCATATGATGATGAAGAGTGTTCATCCAAGGGTACAGTCATCTTACCTCTCAGAGTTGGGCCAGTTACAAAGGATGTGGTATGTCAAGTCCTGGATTTAAATCTCACTTATAACATATTGTTAGGACGTCCTTGGATCCATGAAATGAGGGCAGTTCCATCCACATATCACCAATGCATTAAGTTTCCTCATAATGGAGTGGAGGTAATAGTTAACGACGATCCTAATCCATTCATATATTGCAATAACCTGAAATCAAAGACTAAGACCATCATTCCTAGTAATTGGGAGGCTGTTCCTTCATCGACATACATTGATCCTGAGTCATTAAAACCTTCGACATCCAAACAAGGTGAGCTTAGAGGCAAGTTTCAGGACAAAGGCATGGGGGAATATACTTTCAATCAGACCATGTACTTAAGACAAGTCATGAGTTCCCCAAAAGAATATGGAAGACCACATCCTAACAAGCAAATCTCCATCATGACGCTCAAATGGGACCCTACTATCTTTCAAAGATGGGGTGAACTAGAAGAGGAAGGTTTATACCAAATGCTTTTCAGAGATAATGAAGAGGAAACACAAGATCATGTCAATCTTCCATGTGAGAAATACGGCAAAGGCTTCAAAATTCTACAAAAATTTGGGTATGATGGAAAAAGCCCTCTGGGGTTACGAAAGGAAGGCATCATTGAACCTTTACAACCTGAATTGACTTTCAAGAAGGAATGCTCGAAAGGACTTGGTTTCTTAACTTCCAAGGTCCACACCCAAAGGACAGAAGAAGCCTTACAAATCAAATCTGCCAAAATTCAACAAGAGAATCGCTATTCCACAGATTCCAATGAATGGGAATGGGGTTCCGACAAGTCTTCCAGTGACTACAAACTCACCGAGACATTCAGAGAGCCAGGTGAACCCACAAAAGAGGAGGAGTTTTATAACAAATTCAGAGTTGGTCAAGAAACAACCCATGAGGAGTCTACACAATCCTTGTCTCAAGGTTCTAGGTTGAAATCACATAGGATGAGAACACCTGTCCCAGAATGCGCTACTAGTGATGATAATTGGATTCGCTCGTGATTGAGACTGATAAGGAGAGTGCCATCGATGACCTCGATAATTACCTTGACATACCCGAATATAACCACATCTTCACTCTTAGCCCCGCTAACTTTGAAGACATTAATGGCCTTTCCCTTGTTCACCACCAACTCATTGACTGGGATCATGAAGGACCTGCACAGTTGGATACATTTCAAAATGATGAAGCTTTTATTGACTATCTAGGCATACGAGATGATCTTCCCCCTGGAGACCATAAAGTGGGATACACTATAGAACTCAATAGTGTGGCATATTTTGGTGAGGGTGTCGGACCTTCCAGTCGCAAAAATGTGAAAATAAGAACAAATCAAGGGTCTTATGGTGAAAACCACATTGTGGCGCTATCTGACCCCAAAAAAGTAAAAAGAAAGGACATATCTGAGGGTGAAAACCTCTCTGAGGTGCTCGAAGATGGAAGGCTCGACATTCTCCCATCATCATATGAGGAAAAATCATCCATGCTGGTAGAGGAGACTATCAAAACAAACATCGGTACAGAAGAGGTTCCACACAACATATTCCTAGCTCAATCACTGACAGAGTCTGAAAGGTCAAAATTCATAAGTTTCTTCAAAAAGCGACAAATCAACTTCGCCTGGTCATACGCTGATATGCCTGGATTGGGTCCGGATTTGGTAATGCATCATCTGACAGTCAAACCGGGGGCAAAACCAGTAAAATAGAAATTAAGAAAAATGCATCCACAAGTGGCATTACTAGTCAAAGCAGAACTTGAGAAATTACTCGATGTCGGATTCATACGCCCAATTGATTATCCTGAATGGATCTCCAACTTGGTACCTGTCAGTAAACCAGATCGCAGCATCAAAATTTGCACAGATTTCGGAGACATCAACAAAGCTTGTCCAAAGGATGACTTCCCATTACCAAATATTGACTTGATTATTGATCTCACAACAGGTCATGAAATGCTATCATTAATGGATGGATTCTCTGGCTATAATCAGATAAGAATTGCACCTGAGGATCAACACAAAACATCATTTACTTGTCCATGGGGAACTTTCTGCTGGAATGTCATGCCTTTTGGGTTAAAGAATGCAGGTGCTACATATCAAAGAGCCATGACTACTATCTTTCATGATCTCATGCATGTAACTATGGAAGATTATGTTGACGACCTCTTGGTCAAATCAATAGACAAAAATACACATTTGGACATACTTTCAGTTGCCTTTGATCGGTTGGAAAAATACAAAGTAAGATTAAACCCTAAGAAATGTGTCTTTGGAGTAACCTCTGGGAAGCTCCTAGGATTCATTGTATCTAAAAGAGGAATTGAAGCGGATCCAGCAAAAGTCAAAGCTATCTTGGAAATACAACCACCAAGAAATATCAGTCAACTTTGATCCTTACAAGGCAGACTCCAGTCCATTCGAAGATTCATAGCACAACTGGCAGATAAGTGTAATCCTTTTCAGCCCCTGCTACATAAAAACATCAAATTCAAATGGGATGACAACTGTCAACAGGCTTTCCAGATGTTCAAAGATTATCTTCTAAATCCGCCAGTTCCAGATCAACCACTGTTATTATACATTTCAGCTACTCCAACAGCATTGGGGGCACTCTTAGCGCAACAAATTGCTGAAGGCAAGGAAAAAGCAGTATATTATATCAATCGCACATTGGTGGGATATGAGCTAGACTACACACCAATTGAGCACGCATGCCTCGCTGTGGTCTTTGCTTCACAGAAATTACGACATTACATGCTTACTCATAAGACAAAGTTAGTTGCAAGGATAGATCCATTGAAATACCTTCTCAATAAGGCAACACTTACTGGGCGACTGGCCAAATGGGTAATGATACTGAGTGAATTCGACATCGAGTATGTGGACAAAAAAGCAATAAAAGGACAAGCCATCGCAGATCAATTAGCAGATGCTCCCATGATCGATGATGTTCCTCTAAGTTCAGAATTTCCAGATGAATCCATTTTGACAATGTCACATGCAAAGCCATGGCAACTATACTTTGACGGCTCATATACATAGCATGGGGCAGGAGCTGGCATCCTCTTTATAACTCCTCAAGGGGATTCTATACCAAAATCATACCGCTTATCATTTCCTTGCACTAACAATATAGCAGAATATGAGGCATTAACAACAGGATTACAAATTGTAGTTCAATGGAGGATCCAGGAACTTCGTGTTTTTGGGGACTCCCAACTTGTTATCCGTCAAGCAACTGGTAATTACCAAACAAAAGATGAAAAGTTAATGCCTTATAAACAAATGGTGGATGGTCTGAAACAACATTTCACAAAGATAGACTTTGAGCAGATACCAAGAGAGCAGAATCGCACCGCAGATGCCATGGCTACAATTGCTTCACTGATCGATCTACCTTCAAATGAGACCCGCTATGAGTTCTTGGTGGATAACCTTTTGGTCCCTTCATATGAGCTCATGTCTACTGAGACGCTATGCGTTGTTGGTCCCGAATCCCAGTTATATGGTCCCATTTTCACATACCTACGTGACAATACTTTACCTCCTGATCTATCAAATAACCAACGTCGCACTTTCATTCGCCAATCCTCTCGATATGTCATTTTAGCTGATATCCTATACCGGCGAGGTCTAGATGGCACTCTTCTTAGATGTTTAGAAAGCGACGAAGCTCAGATTGCATTACGGGAAGTGCATGAAGGGATATGTGGTCCACATGCTTGTGGTCCTACCTTGGCCAAGAAACTCATCAGGACTGGATATTACTGGCCCAATATGGAGAAAGACTCATATCAGTTTGTCAAGAAATGTAAGCAATGTCAAATTCATGGAGACCTCATACATGCGCCAGCACAAGAACTTCAACCACTTGCATCTCCTTGGCCCTTTTGTCAATGGGGACTCAATCTCATAGGCAAGATTCACCCTCCTTCTTCCAATGGTCATAAATTCATTATCACTGCAACAAAGTATTTTACAAAATGGATTGAAGCCGTGCCTCTCACACAAGTTACTGGAAAACAGATTGCTACATTCATCCTTAACTATATCATTTGCCGATACGATATTCCTATTTCCATTATCACTGATAACGGGCGTCCCTTCAAAAATCAAGATGTTCGCGAACTCTGTGACCGCTTCCATATCTCCCATCGTTTCTCCACACCATATTACCCCCAAGGTAATGGCCAAGCTGAGGCATCTAACAAAACAATCCTTAAAATCCTAAAGAAGACAGTCGACGATGCTGGTCATAATTGGCATATCCAACTTAATCCTGCACTTTGGGCCTATCGCACAAGTGTCCATACACCTACAGGAGCTACACCCTATTCACTAGTCTATGGTTCTGAAGCCATCTTGCCTATTGAGGTCAAGCTACCTTCTTTACGAGTCTCTTTGCAAAACATCATCAGTGATGAAGACTACAGGGTCTCTCGCTTACAAGAGCTCGAACTATTGGATGAACGAAGACAAACTGCTTTTAATCATCTCAAGGCTTACCAACAACGAATGAGTCGCAACTACAATCACAAGGTCAAGCCTCGCACATTTGAGGTAGGTGACTCAGTTCTCAGAGAAAATCCTAAAAATCAACAAGACAGAGAGAAGAAGGGCAAGTTCGAACCAAATTGGCTTGGTCCTTACATCATTACAGCAGCATATAGATCTGGTGCATATCAGCTCTCAACTACAGAAGGTGAGCCTTTGGAGGATCCTATCAACAGCATGCACCTTCGCAGGTTCTACACATAGCTCTTCAGAGTATCCTAATTCAAAAAAAATAAAAAAAATTATAAAACAAAAAAATCGTTACTTGGTGAAAACTTGGCAAACAGGCGCCTTGTGACACAAAAAACATTGAAAAATTGAAAAAAGTAAAGAGAAATAATTTCGTCCAAAGGTGAAAACCACTTCGGTGGCGCTCTGGGCAAGTACCATGGTGAAAACTGGGTCACCAGTGCCATGTGTAGAGACATTGCTCCTCCCTCCTTCAGGATTCACTTTCATCCTTTCACTTTGCACACACGCACAACCTATTCGTTCATAATAAACTTACCCATTCTCATCATTGCTTGTTATTGATCTACCCAAGATTGGTTAGCTATTCATAATAAACATTCCTTTTCATCCCTTTCCATCCATAATAAATCAGATCCTATCTGTGGCTAAGGCAAATCCTACGTCTAGTGATGGGTGTGGAACTGAGAACATCACATGTTTCGAGGAGTACAGTTTCTTCCAGCTTTCTTCAGTCTATCCGTACACAATCTGCAATAAAGCAACATTTGCATCACAGATCCGCAATAAAGTTTCGTCTTCTCCGCATTAAGGTATCAGTTTCATGGATTCAGTCAGTTTCAGATGAGACAGCAACAACAATGGACTTCAACAAATCAAATCTTTCAACAGACTCAGACAACATTATGGTTCAGTGCTATCTATCCTTTCTGTGAAAGTAAACATTGTGACCACAATCAAATAATACTTATACAAGTGACAAGAGACAGTAAACTTGAGGACTACAGTGGATGTTGGTGTCGAGTCTTGGTTTTCTTTTGATTTCATTTTTTTTGGTGACATGTCTTTTAGCTTTTCCGGGATGTCTTTGACTAGAAAGGCGAGGATGGGGTATCGTCACCTATTTGTATTTTCTATTTGTGGATTGTCTCTTAGTAATGCTATGACTTGTCCAAGGATATGAGGACACTATGAGTCTAGTGTGAATTGGGGCATTCCTTGTTTATGACTGTCTTATCTCCATGCAAATAGGTACAATGACTTTCTAGGTCGAACATATGCCTCGATTGTCATAACCTATTTTGCCATAATAAAACTCAATGATGATAACGCACAAGAAGCTCTTTCACTTTCATATCTTTTGTCTTCCATCCCCTTTTCTTGATTGACTTCCATCATCCTTCTAGAGTCCGCGTAGCCTACTATCACATGACTGAGTATAATGACACACCAAAAACATTTGCATTTCATGTAATTTCACCTGCATTACCACATATAAGCATTTCATACATACATATAGATATCACAACTACATCACATCCTGCACACAACACCTGTTAGCACAATTTACATTTGCATTATCATATTCATCTGCATTCCTTACATTCACATTTGCGTCATGCATACAAATATAAAACATAAAAGAACAAAAATATATCGCATTGCATCATATACATATTTGCATCTATATCATAAGCATCACATAAGAACATGTCATCACATAGGTACACATGCATATAGCTGCCGCAAAGATGAATCATCTCATATATAATCATAAAGTGTCATAATACAATGATGTCAAAATCATATGGCTACAATCACCTGTAGGTGTCTACAATACAAAAATGGTACAAAACTGATACATAGGGAGCCCTCTAAGGCTATGATGAACTCCCTCCCTCGGAGCCGCCTGGCCTCGGTGGAATTTGAGCCCCTGAAGGACCTGCCCTAGGATCATCCCTCCTGTCTCCTCTATTTGGTGGTGGTGGAGGACCCATGACCCCACCACTCAATGCCTGTCTCCTTCGGCTCCCTCCCGTAGCTGTCGCTGTACGCGACGGTCTATGGAAGCTTTTCGCCCGCTGATCTGTTGGCACTGCACCATAGTAGAGGTCCCTCCAGTAGGCTATCTCCTCTCCTGCCTATAGGACATAGACATATCTGGCCCCTGTGTCCTCTGCTGCCTGCCTCCCAGCCCTCAGTGCTGTCTCAGCCTCTATGTAGCGCTGGATAGCCTGATCCCGCTCTCGCTCAGTATTCCTGAGCCTGGTCTTGAGCCGATCCCTCTCCCTCTCCAGATCCTGAATCTCATCTGCCTGGCCCTGGTAGATCTCCCTAGATCCAGCAGCTCAGCCTCCACTGGGTCAACCTCCTCTGCCTCTACCCCTGCCTGTGGCTCCTCCTCTGCAGGTGCCTGCCCCTGTACCTGCCCCTGTGCCTATACTGGTACCTGTACTGGTATCTATCTCTGTCCCTGTATCTGCACCTGCTTGGGACCCTGTGCTGCTGGCACCTGTAAAGGCAATCCACCGCGACCCCTCACTACCCGAGCCTGTCTCTCCTCTGCCCCCCTCGCCTCCACCATCATCCTCGTCACCACCACCATCTCCCTCCAGTGCCTCTCCTGGATCTGTCAATCGAGGGAATAGATGCTCTGCCCAATATGTTGTATACTCAGCATCCATCCTGGTGTCCTCGATCTCAGGCCACATGTCCCAAGGTAGAGGTATCATCTCCACCAGCTGAGTCACTGCCTGATCATATGATAGTAGCGGCCCAAACTGTGCCTGATCTCTGACTGTGCGGGCATACATGCCTGATCCCCGGGGCATCCTCTAAATCCGACCAAACTGTTGGCCAATCCTGTCTACCAGCTACCTCTCTAGCACATAGGGCGTCCGCCCAATCAGGTACCTACTTTGAAAGGTGTACGGTAGCTCGACTGCATCATCCTCCCACTGCTCGCAGCCCAGATAGGGTCTCCATATGACCTCATCAATTTCATCAATCACTCACCGCCAGTACTCTAGTCTGCCAATCCGCGGCTGTGATGTGATCATATCGTACAAATGCACAAAGCTGCGTCCATGACCTCTGCCCCTGAAGTGTATCGGTCGGGTAACCGGCAGATGCTCGTAGGCCCATACCTGCAGCAATGTCACTCTGCAGCCCAATCCCACTGATCCATGATAGACAAACTGATGCAGCTCGTAATACAAGTGTGTCAGCACACACGGTCCCCAGGCATATCTGGTATGCTGTGTCATCAGCATCTCCAGTGCTCCCCCCAGCCCACAGCCAATCCCCGTGTCGCCCTATCCGGACATAGGAACCCACTGATAGCTCCTTCGATCACTGCCGGTAATGCTAACCCTGTGGCTGTCATGGTGTCCCATGCCACGTGTCCTGCCCTCATCTCCAATCCAGGGTCCTGAAATACCCATCTCAGTGCCTCCCTGTCTCCATCTCGATCGTATGGGATCAGCTCCCCATCGATCGACACCCGCAGAATCCTATATACATCCTCCAGGGTGACTGTCATCTCACCCATAGGCAAATGGAATGTGCACGTCTCAGAGTGTCATCTTTCAGCTAGCGCAGTCAGCAAACCCATGTTTGCCTAAAACTCAGGCACATACAGTACATGTCTCAGACCCATCTCATCGATAGCAGCTCTGTCCTTGGCTGTCAACTCAGGTCACAACCTCTGAGTCGACGGGAATATCTCCCGTGACTCTAGCATCGGCAAATACTCCTGCAGTCAAACAACTCAATCATGTCAGTTATAGTGGCATTCACTATTTATCACAAAATGCTACTTGCTATCTAAATGCATATGGTTATCTATCCTAGTGGTACTCACTGTTCATCACAAAGTACTACGTGTGTGACACTCCCTATTCATCACAAAGTGTTACTCACATTTGCACTCCTTGTTCATCACAAAGTGCTGCTCATATTTCAGTACTCCCTGTTCATCACAAAGTACTCTATCTTGGTACTCACTATTCATCACAAAGTGCCTTGATCTATCCTAGTCTTCCTAGAGGACCTGCTTGAGTGTATCCTCTCAGCAGCTTATCCAATCAACAACATATGTTCATCACAGAACTGCCAATTTGACCTAGAAGATGCAAATTCATACTTTTCAAACGCAAACGCGCTTACATGACATAAACGCGCTCAAAAACTGCATAGACGCACCTAAACAGCACAGACGCGCCTGCCTGACACAAACGTGCCTATGCTTTGCATAGACGCGCCTTCTTGGCACAAACGCGCCTAAATAGCACAGACGCGGCCGCATTTGACACAGACGCGGGTTCAAACATAGACGCGCCTGGCACAAACACAGACGCGCCTAGCGAACACAAACGCGCCTAAACGTTTTTTGACACTTTTTGGACCCTAGTCTAAGCGCATTTATTACCCTATTCAACATGCATTAATGACAAAATTAAATGCGTTAAAGTACGAGGAGGTTTGGCGGTACTTACCGGCTCTCCTGCCTCTGCTGGCCTCTGGAATCAGCAAATGCGGTCGAATCTGTGAGTGAAAGCCATCGCTGCTGACTGCTCCTGCTCTATTTTCGCTCTGCAATATGCTCTCGTGGATGTGTAGATGACAATGAGGATGTATTTTTCCCCGTGGTTTATCTTATAGCCTACCCTAGCCCTCGCCTTCGTTTCCCGAGTCAGTCTTCGTTATCCCATGACTTTGTCACTTTATCCGGTCAGTCCATTCTAGCCTTTCTTTCTTATCGAGAGATTGTCTGCAATCTTTTCAGACATTTTCATCCAATCTCTCGAGGGGGCATATCATTCCCATTCTGGGGCAACTCTGTATTAGTTCATCTTATCTTCTTTGAAACAACGCGACAAGCTGCATTGTCTCAAAGAGGGGCAAAATGTAGACACCCAAAATTGTCCAGTCTAATTAAATAAATATTTTATTTATTTAATTATCTAAGCTTAGTTCTTCTATTAATTAAATAAATCCTTATTTATTTAATTAATTCATTTATCCTCTTCTAACCTTATTTCTCATTTAAATAAATACATTTATTTATTTAAATTATCCTTTTCCTAAATTAAATAAATATTCTTATTTATTTAATTATCCCACTTCTTCTATTAATTAAATAAATCTTTATTTATTTAATTAATTCATTAGCCTTTTCTACCTATGACACATGTCATTCATCTCTTAATTCATACACTACCTACCTCTTTCATTATTTTATTATTTCTTTTACCTACCCTCTAATCATAGCCGACCTCCTTTTACACCTCTCAATCTTATCCCTCCATTTCATATAGTGTCTTCTATATAAGGAGATGCTTCCTTCATTGTAAAACCCTAATGACCTAAGGAACTAACTACTTGATCAATTGACTACACTACGATCCTACTTGCAACCACATTCCGTTCTTTGTTGAGCTCTTGTGCATATAAAATCTGAGAGCAAATATATCAAGCAAGATCAATGGAGATAGGAAGAATGGAGATCAAAACCCTATTGGACATGTGATGGTATAATCTTTGTGATTTTATGTGATTTGCATTGTCTTAGGTAATCTTCATATGTTATGGTGGATCTTTGTTGATTGTTAGGCTAGGGTTTTGTGGTTGAATTCATTTAGCCTTTCAATATTGTTATTATTATTGTCCATTTTCACCATATACAACATCTATTATGAATGTATGGATGGATGGAATGCAATGAAATGCAATATATACATATGAGATGAAATGACAATCCATAGTGCTTTATTTTTCATCATCGAGCATGGTAGTATCAATCTTGGATGAGGCAGCAGGAACCAAGGATGGAGCATTGTACCTGCAAACAAGTAGCATAAATAAAGAATAAAGAATATGGACCCTCCATAATGGTTCATGCTCATATGGTCGAGGTATACACTGTAGTCAGCAAGCCATAGTGATTCATGACTATATTTTGCATAAGATAACATAGCTTAGTGAACTTCCCATGTAGACACCATTAGTACATGCCCCATAACTTCATTGGAATAATTCGCAGAAGATACACAAACAAAAACGATACTTAGGAACCATCCCGGCTACTCTAGTCACTTGTGGATATCCTAGAGTAGCATAGGAACCTAATATAAATGAATAAATAACTTATCAAACCGACCAAGTACTTGATAGCTTAAACAAAATTTTCTTGTCAAAGAAAATGTTAGCATGTCTTTGTTTTGGTAAGGAAGGATACATCCATGTTAAGACAGTTGTGTGTCGGTGTTGAGCGTTTTGTTGGTATGATAAGTGGTCATCGTCTGAGTATTTCATAATGTTTGTTTGGTATCTGCGTGGATGTGTATATACAAAGTGTTGCCATGTTTTTTAATTAATTTTTGATGTTTTTTGATGTTTTTGGATTTTATGAGTGTTTTTAGTATTTTGTGAGACATGTTTTGAATGTTTTTGGTATTTTTGAGAAACGGTTTTAAAGGAAGAACCCAATGAATCACAAGTAATGCAGAATCCACTTCCATCAATAGGTTAAGGGCATTGCCCCCAGTTTAGACATGACTATGAAAAAGCGAGATTGAAGACGCATGAAGTATTATCCTTGACTGTAGATCAATAACAAGCCATGGTTTTGACTGATGGATGTGTGGATGCAATGAATGTGATCACAACAAGTTTGAAAGACAATGGAGCCATAGCCTTTATGAGTGGTGCCTGTTTGCTAGGTTTTCACCATCGCACTTACCCAAGGTGCCATCGGAGTGGTTGTTCACCGTTTGGATGCATGGTTTTTCTTTACTATTTTGATTTTTTTGTGTTTTCTTTAGGACATTTATTTGAATTTTTTTGTTATTTTTCTGATATGCATTGGATCCTGATGCATTGTACAACTTATGTATAAAACCGTTTGAGGTGCATGTTGTTGATCGGATCTGCTAGCGGTTCTCCTTCTGAAGTAGCCAACTGATATGCCCCAGATCCAAATACAACAATGATAACATATGGACCCAGCCAGTTTGATTCAAACTTTCCTTGATGTTCTCTATTTGGTTGGTTACGAGGATTCTCTCGAAGAACAAGATCACCTACCTCAAATGTACGAGGTCTAACTCAATGATTATAGTTTTTGCTCATGCGCTACTGATAGGCTTTGAGGTGGTTGTATGCAGCTTGTCATTTTTTTATCAAGGAGCTCTAAGTCTTGAAGACGTGATACTATGTATGCTTCATCATCTATGAGATTATGCAAGGAAACCCATAGAGATGGTATCTTGACCTCAATAGGAAGGATGGCTTCTGTGCCATAGACCAGTGAGTAGGGAGTTGCGCCTGTAGGGGTTCAAATGCTAGTTCGATATGGCCATAGTGCTGGATTTAATTGAACGTGCCAATCACGACGGACATCATTGACTATCTTTTTGAGGATTCTCAATATGTTCTTGTTCGATGCTTCGGCATGACCATTGCCTTGTGGGTAATAGGGCATGGAAAAGTGGTGTTGGATATGAAACTTCTCACAGAGCTCACGGACATCCTGATTTTTGAAAGGAAGCCCGTTATCTATGATGATGGACATGGGTAAACCATACCGACAGATGATGTAATTAAGGATGAATGAGGCGATCTTCTTGTCAGTGACTTGGGTAAGTGGAACAACTTCGATCCACTTTGTGAAATATTCAGTAGCGGTAATAATGAATTTGTGGCCGTTGGATGAAGATGGATGGATTTTACCCACAAGGTCAAGTCCCCATTGAAAAAAGGGCCATGGTGTTGTGATTGGTTGCAATTCCTTTGTTGGTGCATGTATCAGGTCTCCATGAACTTGACATTTCTTGCATTTTCTGACAAAATAGTAGGAGTCTTTTTCCATGGACGGGCAATATTATCTAGCACGTATGATATTCTTTGCTAGGGAAGGACCACTTGAGTGAATCCCACAAATTCCTTCATGCACAGCTTCCAAGGCCTTTGTTATCACATCTTGTTCCAAACATCGAAGGAGAGTACCATCAAGATTGCGTCAGTATAGGGTTTCAACAATAATGGTATATCGAGCGGTTTGATGAATGAAAGTTTTACATTGGTTATTCGATTGGTTAGGAGGAAGTGTGTGATCGCGTAGATAGGTGTAGAAATCACCATACCATGGGGATTCAGAATCGATAGGGTGACATATCATCTTGGATTCGGGGATATCGTAAGCGTGAATCCAAAGCCGTTCTACCAAGAACTTGTAGCGTGTTGAATTATGTGGAAGACCTAGGAGAGATGCATTGGTAGCCATAGCATCAACAACTTGGTTTTGATCTTTGGGTATTTTCTCAAAGGTGATAGTAGTAAATGATGCTTTTAAACTATCCAACATTTGCTTGTATGGCATGAGTTTATCATCCTTGGTTTGATATTCATCGGTTAATTATCGGATGACCAGTTGGGAGTCACCATATACCTTTAGGTCTTTTAATTTCCATTGTATTGCTAGTCGGAGTCTTGTGATCAAGGCCTCATATTCTGCTATGTTTTTTGTGCATGTTAAAGTTAGCCTGTAAGACTTCAGGATGCTGTCACCTTGAGGTGTGATAAATAGAATTCCTACCCCCGAGCCATGCCTAGTGTATGAACCATCAAAGTATAGTTTCCATGGTGGTGCTGCGGTGATCATGAATATCTCTTCATCTAGAAAATTGGAAATGAGAGGATGATCGCCAATGAGAGGTGCATCGGCCAACTGATCTGCAATAACTTGATCCTTCATAGCCTTACGGTCCACATACTCGATGTCAAATTCACTTAGAATCATCACCCATTTGGCCAAGCGACCATCCAATGTTGCTTTGTTGAGTAAGTACTTTACTGGATTGATCTTTGCAATGAGTTGTACTTTATGTGTTAACAAGTAGTGCCTCAGTTTAGTGGCTTCCAAGATTACTGCTAGGCAAGCTTGCTCAATAGGTGTGTAATTGAGTTCATAGCCAACCAGTGTGCGGGAAATGTAGTATACAACACACTCTTTCCCTTATGCATTATGTTGTGCCAGTAGTACACCCAATGATGTATTTGTTGCTGAAATATAGAGCAATAGAGGTCTACTCAGATCTGGTGGGGTCAACAATGGTGTATTCATGAGATAGTCTTTAAGCATCTGGAATGATTGCTGGCATTTGGTATCCCATTGAAAGTAGATGTTTTTATGTAACAGGTGTGTAAAGGGGTGACACTTATCTGCCAGTTGTGCAATGAATCTTTGGATGGATTGTAGCCGCCCTTGGAGTGTCCTTAGCTGACTGATATTCTTTTGAGGTGGCATGTCCATGATTGCTTTGACTTTGGCTGGGTCGACCTCAATGCCTTTGCTTGAGACAATGTATCCTAGAAGCTTCCTTGAGGTTACTCCAAAGACACATTTCTTTGGGTTGAGTCGAACATGATATTGTTCAAGTCTATCAAAGATTTTATCTAATATTTCCAGATGACCTTCTCTGGTTAGTGATTTTGCTAGTAAGTCATCAACATAATCTTCCATTATGGTATGCATCATATCATGAAAGATGGTGGTCATTGCTCTTTGATAGGTTGCCCCTGCATTCTTTAGACCAAAAGACATTACGTTCCAACAGTATGTTCCCCATGGACATGTGAAGACCGTCTTATGTTGATCCTTTGGTGTGATCTTTATTTGGTTGTACATTGAAAATCTATCCATGAGAGAAAGCATGACATGTCCTATTGTTAGGTCTATGATCATGTCAATGTTTGGTAGGGGGAAGTCATCTTTAGGACATGCCTTATTTAGATCTCTAAAGTCAGTACAGATACAGATGCCCCCATTGGGTTTGCCGACAGGCACAATGTTGGATATCCAATTTGCATTATCAATTGGTCGAATAAAACCAACATCCAGGAGTTTCTTAAGTTTTGCTTTGACTAGTACTGCAATCTAGGGGTGCATCTTGCGAAGCTTCTGCTTGATAGGTTTGGCTCCTTTTGCTACGGTGAGGTGATGCATGACTAAATCAGGATCAAGACCAGGCATGTCTGCATATGACCATGCAAAATTGATCTAACGCTTATGGAAGAATTTGACAAACTTAGGTTGTTCCTCTGGAGTTAAAAGAGATGCCAAATGTATGTGGTGAGGAGTTTCAGGAGTCCCCACGTTGAATTCTTTTGTTTCTTCAATGAGGATTGTTGATCGTTCCTACTATGTACTAGAAGGGAGGATGTCAAACCTTTCATCCTCAGGCGCCTCAGAGAGGTTTTCACCATTGGATATGCTCTTTCTTTTTACTTTTCTGGGATCAAACAGTGCCACGGTGTGGTTTTCACTGGAAGACCCATGTTTTATTGTTATATTTTTGCAGCTGAAAGGTTTGGCATCCACCCCAAAGTATGTTGCGCTATTGAGTTCAATGGCGAACCCAACTTTGTGATCCCCGCTTGGTATGTTATCCCGTAATTCCAAAAAGTCAATAATCGCCTCATCATTTTGGAAGTGGTCAAGACATGAGGGATTAGATTGGTTCCATTCGATGAGTTATGGATGTTTAATAGGCATTACCTCATCGATTAGGCTAAGTTCATAAGATGTGTCAGTGAGGGTTAGGACGTTGTGGTGAAGGTCGTCGATGGTACTTTCCCTATCAGAATCGAGCGTGGGATGTGATGTAGGGTCTGTGGAAGATGTTTCTAGTTCCGGAACCCAAGAGGTTTTAATCTGTGCTTCTCCATAAATAGGGATTTCTTTGTGAGGTGGAGGGGGTGATGCGTCTTCCTCATCTAAAGTATTGAGATGTACTGAATCAAATTCCCACTCATGTGAGTTGGTCTTTGAGTCACTTTCCAGTATTCAATTACTATACCAAACCGAGATATCCTTTGAGTTAAACACTGCAGGTGTGATCGGTTGATGTACCATGATAGATGGAATGATTGGTGCTGCAGGAAGGATTATGGGGATCAGTGAATCCGATACAGGTAGCATCGACGTTGTTGAATCTGCTACTTCTGATGGAATTGCTAGTGTTGTCGATACTGCTGTGGGTTTTGATACTGCTAATGGTGCTATTGATGTTGCTGATGGGGTTGCTGGTTTGATTGGTGGGATGATTGGTGTTGTGTATGATATTGCTGGGATCTTTAGCCTCGGTGGGGCAGTTGGTATGGTGCTTGGTGCTGTTGATATAATCAAAGGCGACCTCTTTAGATTTTTAGGTTGATATAGAGGTTTGTTTGGTTTTCCTTTGAATCAGAGCTTAGGAAGAGTCTCCTTTTGAAATCCTAATCCAGTGTTATCTTTAGGCTTTAATTCTGGCTGCAGCGGCTCATGTTGTCCTTGCTTGCAAGGTCCCAATGTACTCTGACCATCATAACCCATTCTTTGGATAATGAGAAGGCCTTTTCCATATTGATATGTGGGAAGCTTAGCTTGTGGGATGTTTGTGGTGATAGGATCTTTATAGATCCATTCTGCTTAGTCCTCATCTCTGGTCTCTTCTTCTTGACTCTTTCCAAGGATAAAAGGCGTCAAAGTGCATGCTGGCTTGACCAGTGGCATTTGAAGTAACCTTTGAGGTTTACCATGATTTCTAGGAGAAGTGGGTAGTTGCCCAACACAAAAGAGTTGGCTGAGATTGTACTCCGCAGGACCTTCCTCTACCATTTTCATCTTTAACTTCTCTTGCTTGGGTATAGTGGTGTTTGAACTGGAAAGAGAGGCTGGACTTACATATGATGTGAATGGGATAGCTTCTCTATTGTTGAGAACGGTAATCTCTGGTTGATGATTTATATTGTGACAATATGCAAAAGGATTTGCATCGCCCATGATTGTAATTTCTACACTGTTATGAGGAAACTTGATACACTAATGGTAGGTGGATGGAATGGCTTGCATGGCATGTATCCAAGGTCTTCCTAACAACAAATTATACAATAGAGGAAGGTCCAGAACTTGACATATGATGTGCTTCACCACTGGGCCCACTCAGATTGGTAACACAACTGCTCCTTTGGATGAATGCTCTGCATCATCATAAGCTTTTATGGTTATCTTTTTGCGGGGATCTACTGATTCAATTGCATATCCCAATGTTGTGACTAATTCTAATGTACAAATATTTAGGCTTGTTCCATTGTCAATCAAGACTCGCTTGATTCTGTGTTGGTTGATAAATCCTTCAATATGGAGTGAGGCGTTATGAGGTTGCTGGAAGGATGTATTGTCACTTTCTGAGAAAGTGAGACATGGTGATGACCTTAGATTTCCAACCATAGCTTGAAATTGTTCTGTATTTAGATTTGCAAGGACTGATGCCTCTTGGAGAGCTTGATCCAAGATTGTTTTATGAGATGGGGATAGGTGCAAAAGCTCTAATATGGAGATAAGTGTGGGCATCTTATCTAACTATTCCACAAGGTTATACTGCTTTGGGATGGAGGGGGTGCCTTGTGGAGATGCTTTAATGGTGATCTTGCTGCGATGTGTAACAACATTGCAGGTAGAGCTTGGATTTTTTATGGTAATGGTTGTAATTTGTTCATTGGGATCATATAGGTGATTCACGGTGTAATTATAGGCGGCTCGCGTATAATCGGTTGTATCTGTGTTTCACCTTGAAGTGGAAGGACCCCTTTGATCTTGTGATGGAAGTGGATTCTTAAACATAAGATGATCATTATTTGCAGTTTTTGGATTGTGTCCTTCAATTTCAATCTCGCCTCAGTCAATAAGATCATGAACAAGATCTTTTAATCTGTGACAACTGCTTGTTTTATGCCCTTCCCCTTGATGGAATTCGCAATGTTCATTGTCCCTCCACCATGAAGGTTTAACCTGAGGTTCGTAATTGGATGTCTTTGGAAAGGTCACCAGATTTGAAGAAACCAACTGGCGTAACATTGTTTCAATAGGTTCCCCTAAGGGAGTGTATGTTCATTTTGGTTTATAATTTTGCTGGCGTTGTCTTGGTTCCTCTTGGGGTACATTGTGTCACTGATTTAGTAGGGGAGAAACCATGTTGTTCTTAGGAGGGGGGTTTTGCCTCGCAAATCAGACCACAAGTTGTGCACTTTTGATAGTCCTTGCATCTACAACCCCGTCATTGACAATGTTTTTGTTTTTTATTCCAAAAGTTAGGTTTATCACTGTTGAATCGCGGGCGAGGCACATCTTTGGGTTCATTGTATATTTTGATAAGCCCCTTTTTGATGAGGGCCCGTTCACATTTTAAACCCTTGGTGATCATATCATTAAAGGACTCTGTGCCTTTCATGTCTAGGTGGAATTTCATTTCTTCATTCAAGTTAGAAATAAATATTTCCACTAGTTCTTGTTCAGGTAACTGAAGAGAACGTCTGCTAGACATTTGACACCATCATTGCAGGAAAACTGAAAAATAGCTCCCCTGGTTTTTGCTTGCTGTTACACAGATCGGCCATGGTGATATCACATTCAACGTTATGTGAGTAATGTGCAATGAATTTCTAGACCAGTTCTTCGAATGTCCTAATGCTGCCTATTAGTCGAGAAAACCATTGCGTGGTTGTCCCTGCCAAACTTTGAGGAAAGAGTCGCATTAGGTATGTGTCCTCATATGCCACTTCTAGGCAAGCTAAATAAAACTCTCTAACATGATCGCAAGGGTCTCCTTTCCCTTGATACTTTTCGAACTTAGGTGTTTCAAACCCTCATGGAAAAGGTGGCATATGTAGGTTCCTATCAAAGGGATAGGGACAAATATCATTAAGTGAAAACTGTTTTGTTTTCACACCACTGTGGAGTTGTTGGGCAAGATTCTCGACTTGTTGCCACAACATATCAATGTCATTTGGAGGAGGAGGAGGTGGGGGATTTCCTTGATGAAGGTTGTATTTGATGTGATCTCGACCTCTTCCATCCTCATTACGACTCTGGTGTTCCGATGCCTGCCTTAGTTGTGCAGTATCAAAATCAGAGGGTAGTTTGGCTCCCTCTTGGGCAAGTCTTAAAAATTGAGCATCAACGTTGTTCTTGAGGATTTCGTCAAAAAGTTGACTGAAAAGGGGGTTGTGTTGTGCCCTTTCTATTGCTGTAGGAGTGGGAGTACTCAAATTTTCATCATTTGCGTTTCCTCCAAGGGCTTCTTGGAATTCATTGAGATTTTCCTCCTCCTCCTCTTCTATCTCTAGTTGTCTAGACCTTGATCTGGTTTGAGCCATTTTGTTTACAAGTTTTTATTGAAGTTTGGTGAAAATGATGATGAGTCGGTGATGGAATGAGAGATATATGTTTGGTGAAGTGTTTTGCATATGGATCTCTAACACTAAAGGCAGATGTTACCAAAGTTCTTCCTTGAATTGCATGTTGTGTTTGGTTGACAATGTTTGATATGATATGGTTTAGAGAGGCCTGAGATGTGTTACAGACCCAACTACCTAGTAATGAGAGGATGCACTCATAGACTAGTTTTAACCTGCATAGAAATGCCTCTTAGGATGAGCTTATCCTAGATGTAGAGACCCTATAAAAAGTGATGTGTTGTGTTTTATTCAAGCAATATCAAAAAATAACTTAGGACAAGATCTCTTTATGTTTTGAGAGTTGGAATGGATTGATGATGTGTGAATGTGAGAATGGATGAAATGTTAACTTCAATAGAAACTCTGTGTTACAAATGGGACAAACTCTTCCTCTTCTCTTTCAGGGGTTGGTGGTTCTTCCCTAGCTGAGTTATATGTGATGCAAATGTCTGGAAAGAAGGTAGGATTAATTTTGCCTCCCTTATTTTTATGATAACTCAAAGCTCTATATTGAGTAAAAGCTCTGTGGTTCAAAGATTCTTGATCAAACTCATTGGATTTTCCTTGAAGATATAGACGCATGTGACGTAAGAAGGTTCTATGTGAGAAAAAGATTTGTCTATTAAGATAGAAGAATTTCCTTCTTTTGATGAAAGCCTTTGAGCTCAATGGTCTTTTCTTCAAATTGATATGTTGATGAAGATTCTTCTTTCTCAAAATGTGAAGAATGGCCATATAGTTTGATACTTTGTTGTTCCACTTTGTTTTTGATCTTTGTTGGTATTTGAAAATGTTTGTGTTGGATGAATACTTGTTTTGGAATTGATTTTTGATTTTTCTTTGACAAGAAAACAAAACAAGCACACAAACACAAGAATGTTGCCTCAAAAGGCACAAATAAGTGTGGGTCTAAATCAACCAAATCTTTGGACTTTTTGACCCCCTTTCCAAATGTTTTTGAGTATGTTTTTACAAAAAGCCTGAAGTCGGCTTAGTTTATCACTGGTCTTGACACAAAAACGAAGACACTTCAAACACACTTTATCCCTAAGGTCAAATGGCCAGTTGCGATAATTTCAGCCCACATCTTGATATTTCTTCAACTTTGGTACTACATACCTTATGAATCCCACCGTGGTAGGTAAGGATGTGATATACTAAGTCTTGCATGAGCATAACAAATAGATGATCCCTATGATGGGGGAGTCACCACTTTTATCAAGCCACAAGTAGCCTTTCAAAAAGCTATGTTTCTATTCAAGGAAATATGTATGGTGAGTATCTTGGGAGCAAAACCATCTATGCTCTTGCATTGAATTTATCACAAATATCCTCAATCAATAGAATGAGTGGGCTACTACATAAAGGTGTTTAGTAATTTTTGATGTCTTTGGACATAAGTTCATTCTGCAGTGACTCACTTAAGAGCCTTGTAACTTGTGGTGGGGCCCATTTGTCCTTTCGGCAAGTTACACTATAGGAATAGCTATACCCAAGGCTGCAACTTTCGCTCACACCTGATTTATATAGCGGCTCGAAGGATTTACCACGCAAGGTCGTTCCCAAGAGTGATGTGTCTCTTGGCAGGCCTCTCTTAAAAATATAAACTTTGAGTGTTACTAACACTTTTCTCTTGCACCTAGGACCACGAAAGCCAAGGGAGAGGATAGTGTGTGTTAGAAGTAGGACCACTCGACAAACTTTGCACGTGTGCCAAACACAAAAGACACTTGTTCTTTTTAACCCATCATCGCAATGTGATCTAACTATTTGGAGATGTTGCTCCAACAATCATGGTGTTCTTTTTAACTTCAAAGGCAAAATGTTGAGTAAACTAGAAAAATAAAATCTTGGTCAATTGAATGAAAATCACGTTTGCTTGAAGTAAATCGCTTTTAAAAAGCAAGAAAACTTTGACAAGTTGATTGTTCTTTTTACTTGCACAAAAATTGAAGTGTTGATTGTGAATTTCCTTAAGTTTGATGCCAGAAATGAGATTTGTTTGTCTTGTTTTAAGCACCAAATATAAGTGAATCCTAACTTTGCAATGAAAGCAAATATGTGGGATTTGAGTTTGTTGTTCTTTTTAATTTGGACAAATGAAGTTCGTTTTTAAGCCCAAATAAAAGTTGTGTTTCTTTTTAAGAACCCAAAAATAAAGTGTGAAGTTTAATTTTTAAGCTAAAAAGAAGATGAATTTATTTTATCCAAATTTGAAAAACAAAGTTAAAGAAATAAACTTAACTACTTTCTACTCTAAAGTCCTTCACCCTGCACAAATAATCAAACAGGTTAAAAAATGAAATGCAGTCTAAGTGGGCTTCCACAAGCCTAACTTTTCATTTTCGATTTCAAAGTATAAATTTAACAACTCTCTGTTACAATAGCGCCACTCTATGTAAACACAAAAGCACTATTTAACACGAAAGCGCTAAATAACTAACATATGCACTAAACTAATTACAGACACCCTAAACTTATTACAAATGTGCTAAAAGATTCTATCGGACAGAAATAAATTCTGTCAAACAAGGAGGTCAAAAGTGCTAAAATACTGACAACAACGCTACTCTAAGTGCAAAAGCGCTAGAATACAGACAATAGTGCTATTTCCCGAATAATAGCACCATTATGGTGAACAAAAGTGCTAAAGCACAAACTTTCGTAAGCACTAAAGCGTGTTCAAAAGCGCTAAAGCGCAACCTGTGTGGCAATTAAAATCAAGAAAATTGTTAGTAGTTTTAAAAACTTTGGTGTTGGATTCACGTTGGGTTCACCAAATGATGCTCTACAAAATGGAAGAATTAGTTATGATAACCAAACACAAACAACAAGAAACCAATTTGTTATTGTTAGAAATCACATGGAAAACACTATCCTAAGCAAGCATATCAAGAAAGACACTACAAAACAAATAAAAAGCTTAATGAATCTACAAAATGTAACTAAACATCTCCATATGCTCTCTACCATGCTAGTAGCTTCTCCTTCCTTGTTCCTCTCCTCTCCAAGTTCAAAATAAGTGTAGCTCTTAGTAGCTTTTTGCACTATGGATGCCTTATGGAGGTTCAAGATGAAAAATGATTTACTTTTGCAATGCAAGTGTAAACAAAAAGCTAATATTCGATGATATGAAATAAAAATGAGTTATTTTAATCCAAAATAACAATATATTGATGATCTATGCTAAATGATCTCTCTAAAAATGACTATAATGTAAATGCATACAAGTTTTTAGGATCTGGATTATGAAGAAATGAGCTCTATTTATAGGTAAAATGGAGCAATGGATGGTTCAAATTGAGTAATCTCAACAAGGGTCAGGATTGAATGGTTTAAGATCCATGTGAGGGCTTTCAACCCAATCTTGGGATGACAAGTGTCAACATGAGAGGGGTTGAGGGGAGAGGGAATAAGCATTAAATGCTTGACATGACCTGAGGGTTAACCTGGTAGGTAAGGTTAAGGTTGAGTTGAATGGATAAATTTATTATTCAAGGAATAATGCCTTTATCCCATGGATAAACTCTTGTGCAATAGTTAGTGAGGATAACAATGTCAAAGCAATAAATGCTTGAGGAGACGCATGGGTTACATGAGGGTTGAGTTAGGGGTCAAAGTCCCTAACCATGGGTGCAAGTGGATTTAACCATAAATGGTCATGTAAGAGCCATTAGTGGTTTAGAAGACTTTAGAGGTTAGCTTGTTGAACACATCAAGCCTTAAATGCTTTTCAAAGACTTTGAAGTCTTTGAGAAGTGACTCCAAGTTGCTTAGGAATGTGACGGGGATAGATTAGGCTAATTAGGAAGGGGTTAGAAGAATCTAGAAGGGGATTAGGATTGCAAGTGGGTTTGGTGGGTGAGGGAAAATAAAATTCATTTATTTCAACAAATAGGTGCAAGTTGCATTTTTAGGAGAATGCAAGTGGGGGGGGGGGATTTAATGATTTAAATAAATGTTTTATTTAATTTATTTAAAGGAAGAAAGGGGATTAAATGAAACAAATAGGATTTATTCATTTAATTGATCTTGTGAATTTAGTTTAATGAATAAATTGAATAATTTATTTAATTAATAGGAGAATAATTTGAAGATGAATTAATTAAATGTTAATTTAATTAATGGTTGGCTAGTGGGGTTTTAATCAAATAAATAGAAAATATTCATTTTATTAAAATGGACAGATTTATGTGACTACATAATCATTTACTGTTGAGTAGGAACCTCTGTTGCAGCAAGAAATTAAAGAGAATTTAATTAAAGAATGGTAATATAATCATTTTCTGTTCAGTAGGAACTTCTACCACAATAAGAAATTAAAGAGATTAAAATTCATGAATGGTAAATTTAAAATAAGGGTTTAGACCCAGTCAGAAAAAGATTAACTTGTAAGCGTGAGATAAAAGTATTAACCTCACAAGTACCATAAGAAATTTCTGGTGAAATTCTAGTTTCTTATTTTTGTTAATAAATTAAAAGTGCAAGTCAGATAGGGTGGAACCGAGTCTCATAAAAACATGTAGACAAACCCTTGGCCAAGGTGCACTAGCTGCATGTAGTGCTTGTCAGTTCTAAGAATCCAGATACAGTCCTAGTCAGGAATTATACCAGTTAGTAGGCAGTTATAGGGTGTAATTGATTACGACTGTAGGGTCTTACACCAGTTCCAACATGACTTGACATAAACATTCTCTTACCCTTGCGGAGGGCCTGGCCACTTCAGCTAGAAGTGAGCAAGGGGGATCGAAAATGATCTAAGGATGGGTGGATAAACGCCCTGGTGATATCTTTTTCCCCTCTATGATTCAGAGAGAATTTAAAGATGAGCAAGTTTGCTAGATAACAAATGAAAAGTACATTCTAAACCCTTCATCTTTTTCTTTATATAGAAAATAGTTGCAAACGTATTTTTTGTTCATGTTTTCAAAGAGTTGATGTTTATTTTGTTCAATAAAGAATATTTTGCTTCCTGCTCTATCATTTTGTTTTATCAAAAAAATACATATGATAATGACATTAGTTTTCAGGTTCATTATTTTCTTAAAAAAAAAAAACTAGTTGTTACTTGCTTTTCTTGTTATTTAAGTATAAAATTAGCCATTATATGCTTGATAGATTTATGTATGTTACAGGGAGGCTGATGGGATCAGCAGGTGGCCGGGAGGAGGTGGCCATAGGGCGGGAGCAGCAGCAGCAGGTGGGCGGGAGCAGAGGGTGATTGGGAGGGCGATCAGAGCGCAATAGGTGGTAGGCGACGACTGGAGGATGACAGCCTGCGGCACAAGGGTCGAGGCACGAATGGGGCTGGGTCCACGACTTGCTGCAGAAGCCGCCGACCCCCCTACCAAAGGGTTCGCTTTTAAAAGAAAAAAATTTCACCAATTTTTGGGCATTCGGCCTGGGCAAGCCGTTAAACTACCCAAAATATATTTTCTTAATTTTTTGTTTTGAAAAATGTGCCCAAGAATGGCAAATTATTTTTTTTGCCAAAGCCACAATTGTCCAAATTGGACAAATTTTATATGAAAAAGGGGGTTTTTGGGTGTTCTGAGCTCAACAATGAGGTTCGTTTGAGTCCAAAATACCCAGAAACAAAAAAATCCCCATATGAAAATTTAAAAACTCTGAAAAAGCTTGAAACCCTCCTCCAAAAAAAATCTTATGAAAAAATCAATAACAAGTAGCAATAGGTATAGGCTCTAATACCATGAAGAATTTGAGAAAATACAACTTTAGAGATCCCAAGAATACCTGCAAGCAAAATAACTGTCACAAGAGAACAATGGAGGCAAAAAGCAATAATGGCTCTGAAGAAGAAGATTATCATTCTGAAAGGGAATTAGATATGGAAAAGTACAATACAATCCTAATAAAAGGATATTAGCAACCCTAAAGGTGTGCAACCCTAAAGAAACCCTAAAGGGATAATGTCTATTTAATAATTAGAATAGTTATTAAATACCTACAATATTATTAAATGCTTAAGCTTAGCTTAAGCGTAGAGGATAATATACTAATAATTAAATAAATAATTTTTAGCTAATTGTAGCATCCTAAAATTGCGACACTTGCAATTTCGACTGCATTTCGGTCTTCACGATGGTGACGCAACACACAACCTGAATGGAGACCCCGAAACCTGATTATGACACTAAAAACTGCATTTTTCAAGTACCCTGGCCTGAACCTCCTTGCACCCTGATGTCCCGGGAGGTGGGACCAGAGCGCCCAGCGCCCTGGTCCCTCAGGACTAGGGCGCCCAGCGCCCTGGTCCCTCGGTCCTATTTTGGGCCCGGTCTCCTAAGGGGTCTCGGGTCTTTTTGTTTGCAAATTGGAAATTAACTTTCCTGGTCGGCCTAAGGTAGGGAAAATCAGTCTATCAGCCCTAATTGACAAGTATATAAACTACATTTTTCTCTCTCATTTGGATGAGGAGGATATGTGTAAAAGGCGTGGAAACTATACTCAAGCATTCAAGCATTCAAGCATTCCTTCTAAGTCTCCATTCAAGGCTAAGTGTTGCATTCAAGACAAGGATTCAACCATTGAAGAGGAGATCACATACTACATGCTACAACATACAACATACAACATACAACATACAACATCTAAACCTTCGCACATAAGGATACAAACATCCTTAGAACAAGGTATTAGTACTTGTTTTACAGTCATTTACATTTACAGCTCTTGCTCATTTCTTGGTTAATTCCAAAACCGGGGTTTGACCTAAAGGCAAACCCCTAATCCCTAACCCCCCAATCGTCTTCGCTTTTCTGTGTGTAGGTTGCAGGTACACTGCTGAAATTGAAGATCTGGAATCCTTGTGCAGAGACGAACAGATCCCCCTTCGTTTCGCGGATTTTTCGGAGGACCGTGGCGCCGGGCGCCATCGTCCTGACAACTTTTGCTCAAATTTGCAGGACAGCGCCGTATCGACATTTTACTGCTAATTCCAGGTCCGCACCTTCATCCTATAACCCGAACTCAGTTTATAAGCAAATCTTTATGACTTTCTATGCATTCCTAGCTTAATTTCCTTAACAACATTCTTTACAAAAGAGGGTAGCCTTGCTTTCCTAACCCTTGAAATTCATTTAGCATCCAATCTTACATTGTGTGGGATTGGATCTTATGAGTTTCAACCCCTCTTTTGAATGTAAAGTCTCTCCCCTAAGTGAAAAACCATCGAATCCTAGCGAACCTCCCTTCTCTCTCCTCGGAGTCGGAAGAGGGGAGAGCAACTAGGGTTTGATCGCGATTTTTCCGCTTTACATTTTGGTGAACCCGACGTGAACATCCTTTCTGATTTTTCATGCTTAGATCTAAAAAAAAAAATTGATTACATTTCCATGTTTGATCTTTTGCAAAATTTTAGAGGTGATTGCATAAAAACCCTAAATTTTCTTTTTGGTAATTGAACCTGCGAAATGTCTAAATGTTAATGCCTGTTTCAGATCTGCCCTTCTATTACAAATTTTTAATTCATATTTGTGCTTTAATTCTGAAAATTAAGTGGTTAAGTGTCAAAACCCTAATTTTTGAAACCCTCTTGATTCAACCTTTGTCCGACGATTTCACTGATCAAAACATCTCCAAATCAGCTGTAACTTTGGATTCCGCAATAAAATCACAATATCTTTCATCCCTGAAAATTTGGAAAAAAGTTGCGAGGACTGTGGCGCCGAGCGCCATCGTCCCCAACATTTTTTCCGAAATTTCGGGAGTGAGATCTTACTGTGTTTTTATGCTAAAATTCAGAATTTTGGCTGATTTTATCAATTTTAACACCTTCAAAATAACAGTCAAAGTTGGTCTTGTGATTGCTTGGATTAAGGCTTCTAAACATTTAAAAATCATTGAAATTGAAATTTTGTGTCAAAATTGTGTTCTTACTGTCCTAAATCTGAAAAGTGTGTTTGCATTCATTAAAAATTTCAGTGCTTTATTCAAATTCTTGCATTTTGTGACTTTTGAAATTAAGTGCTTAATTACAACAACTTTGATTTCCGCTTTCAAAATTGAATTTTGCGTGAAATTGAGTCAATTTTTGAATTTCAAAATTTGCATTGCTCTTGACATTCCCTCTAAAATCATAACATTCAAAATTTCAGTTCCCCTCTCTTTTTCAAAATTCAAATTTTTGCATTTTTCGACAATCTTGGTAGGGTTCAATTTTGAGATTACAACTTTAATTTGGCCTATCTACAGATTGTAAAATCACTCAATTTTTTCAGATTAGCTCTAAAATCATCATACCTTTCATCCCTGCAAATTTTGAAAAAAGTTGCAAGGACCGTGTTGCACTCCGGGCGCCACGGTCCCGGGCATTTTTTTTTTTTTTTTTTTCCAAAATTTCGGGAGACTGTTGTGATTGCATTTAACAGCTTAAATCCAGAAGATTGGCTGATTTTACTGAAAATTGCTACCTCTAAATTCAAAATCTTCTCTCTCTCTTTCTAGTGCATGAGTTTTACAACAATAAGCCCTACTTACACTATTCCCGTTAGATGAAGCCGTAGAATTAAGTCTTTCCGAGGTTTAACTACTGAGGAGATGGAACCTAATTTGAATAGCCTTTTTAACGAGGACATGGGTAATTCCTCTAATCCTCCTAATGATGAAGAAGCTCTCCATGAGGTTTCTGAAGAACAACTTTCGAAATTGGATAACCAATTTGACGATTTTCGACAATGGATGTCTCAAGAATACCCTGATAGTCAAGCTCTTCCTTTAATTGAGGGTCTAAAACGTATGCTTCAAAGTGATAAGAATGGAATTGATATTTTGCGTGGTATTGCACACATTGTGGATTCGAATGTGATGCCTATGAAGAGTTGTGCTGAAAATTTGGGTTATACACAACCTCCTACACAAGTCAATCATTCTATTCCTTTAACAACTCCTATTGCTAGTATACCTACCTTTACATCAAACATAATGGCTACTTCTATACAAGATATTCCCCCTGTGATCACTAGTCATGGGGGCAACCCTTCTTCTTCAATTAACCCTCTTCCTTCATTCAAACCGACTTCTTCATTCATTTCTTCAATGAGTGTCCCTATGACATCTCCACAAATGAACATGACGCAAGGGGGCAATTCATTTAATCATTCCATTCCTCCTTGTAGTGTTCCTCCTGTCCAATCATCTCCTATGACTAATTATCATAGGGTCCCACCACCTTACTCTCTACCTTCTTTCAATAACATAACACCTCCATCTCAATCTAACACATCCAATACGAACTCTTCGACTGAAGCGACCATTAACAATCTTGCACAAACTGTCTCTTCTTTACAGCAACAAATTGCCTCTATGAATCAATCTAAGTTTAGTGTGCCCACATTTGATGTTGCGAGCCCACTTTCTCTTGACATTGTTCGAGCTATCCCTCCTAAACATGTTGAAATCCCGCATTTGGAACTTTATAATGGTAAAGGAGATCCTCTAACACATGTTAAGACTTTTCAAACAATTTGTACTGATTTTGCTTATGACCAAAGGTTGCTTGCAAAACTATTCACTAGAACATTAAGAGACAAAGCCCTACAATGGTATTGCTCATTGCCTTCTTATTCTATTACTTCTTTCGAACAACTTGCAAATGCTTTCATTCAACAATTTCAAAACAATATAAGTCCTAAAGTTACTTTGATTGATTTAATGCATTGTAAACAAGGTGTTAAAGAAAAAGTGACTAATTTCATTGGTAGATATAAGCATTTGTATGCTCAAATTTCTTTTCCAGTACCTGATAATGATATTCAAAGAATCTTTATTTCTAATTTACAAAAAGATATTCGAGACAAACTTCTGTTTTCTGAGTTTACTTCTTTCCAACAGTTGTGTGCAACTCTTCACAATTATCAACTGACTGTGAGTCAAATGGAACAATCACATCCTATGGCTCTGAGTGATAAGGGTGATAGCAGTCAACAACCATTTGGGAAGTTTAAACCGAACAGAGATTCCATCAAATTCAATGAAAACATCATCAACAACAATGTGAATGCAGCATCAGGTGTGCCTCCTATTTCTAAATTTTTCAAGAAAGAAAGAAAGTATACTCCTTTGAATGAATCATTGCATAGTATTATGAATAAGTTATTGGAACAAAATGTGCTTACTCTTCCTCCTATAAGACAAATTGATCCTGCAAAGATTACTTCACCTTATTTTGATAACAAAGCTTTTTGTCAATTTCACCGTCAGCCTGGGCATGATACTGAAAAATGTTTTTCTTTAAAGGGTAAAATTCAAGATTTGATTGATAACAATACTATCTCTGTTTCTGGAGTGAATGATAAAGGCAACACATCTGTAGCTCCTCCTAACCAAAATCTTCAGATTTTCACTGATCCATTGCCTTCTCATACCTCTAATGCAATTGAGGCTAATGATTCCTCTCTCTCATCTGATGGTCTTGTGTCTATGACTCCGAATGTGATTAACTTTGTAGAGCAGCAAGAAATCCCTAAAGAACCTTCCATCACATTTGATTCTAGTGAAACCATTAGGGCACCTGATGGTCTTTTATACATTGTTGCAAAAGTTAAGAATACACCTTGCCGTGGAGTGCTTATTGATCCTTCGTGCATGGTTAATGTTATTACTGAAGAATTTCTTTTACTTTGCAATTGAATCAAGTGATTTATGACAAAACAGATGTGATTGTGAAATTATTTGATGCATTTTCTTCTCCTGCAATTGGTTCTATTACATTGCCTATTGAGGTCCATAACAAATCTCTTGATGTGAACTTTGCTATTATTCCATCTTCCGAACAATTTCGTGTGAAGCTTGGCTATCCTTGGCTATCTTCCATGAAAGCTATTGCTTCTCCTATTCATAAGTGTTTGAAATTTCCCCATAATGGTGAAGTTGTTACTGTCAATCATAGTCTTTTTAAACTAGCTGAAAGAACCTCTAGTGTTCCTATTGATTACTTTTGGCCTAAACAATTCCAATCCCTTCCTCCGCGAAGTGATCATCTTTTCAAATCTTATCAAAAGTGGAAAACAGATATGATCCTATCTCTAAGTGAACCTAGAGCACCTAAACTTGATATTCCTATCATTCTTGAGAAGGAAGTTCTTCCTTTGAAAGATAAAACTAATGTCTTTCCTCAAGAAGATTCTCAACCCATCCCTATGGATGTGACTATGTCTATACCTAATAAACTTCCTAAGAGTAGACCTATACCTCCTCGTCATGATGGACTTGGTCTTCTCCCTAAACCAAAAATTCCTCCTTTGTATGGAGCAATTCCTCCTCCTCCTTTTTATAGAGAGAAGAGACCTTCTTCTTCTCCTATTATCCAGCCTAAGAGACCACAACCTAAACACCCAAGTGCTAAGGATGAGAACATTCCTCCTCCTCAGTCTTCTCCACTTCCTACTAAGACTAGACGAAATCGTTCTGCACGTGAACGCCGACGAAAGCGTCGTCTTAGAGCTCAAACTTTGCAATCTCCAAAAACACCTTCAACAAGCATTATTCCATTTTCTCCTCAGCCGGAGATTGAGCCTAAATCTCCTAAACATAAGATGCATGATGGTCTTGATCTGGTGCGAGTTAAAGATCCTATTTTTATAAATCTTGATGATGATATAGATGAAAATGTTATTCATGATGAAAATGTTACTCCTCTTGCTTCTGATAGTGAATATGAACTTGCTGATGTCGATAACCATTTATCTAATGAATTTTCTAAAGCACTTATCCTAGCTCCTAGACAAAAACAATGTGGCTCGGAACATGAACATAGCCCTTGTTTGGATCTTGTGATAGCTCCATCTGTTGTGTTGGATGTTCCTCCTCTAGCGTGTTCCCTGCCTTCCCGAAACATTGATCAGCAAGATTGGGGGGTAGATGACATGCTAGACTAGTTACATTAGCATAGCAGATTCTCTCCTCCTCTCTTTTGTTACTTCTTCTATATGTTATTTTCATTCTTCTATTTGTTGTCCTTGGTGTTGTCTACTTGAGGACGATGCAAAGCATTGAGATCTCTCGATCTCTCTCATGTTGACTCAAAAGACACATGTGTTCCCTTCTTCTAGGTGACCTTCCTTGATTGGGGAATGAAGAACAATTATGCATACATACATATGATATATATACATGACTTATCATACAGCATACTGACCCCAAGGAAAGCGAAGTCACCTTGTGCTTTATGTTTTGTGTCTATTATCCTTGGGTTTATCTCACACTTGGGGGCTAAATCCTTGCAATAACGTGCTCCTTTCCTTTCTTATTTCTTATGTGTATCACTACGTTAAAACAATCACACCCGGTGAGGCGTGTGCGATCGCTTTAACGTAGGGGGGCATACATCTCGTTCATATCTTTTCAAGATACTTGAAAATTTCTTGGCAAATTTAGCCTTGCCTTGAAAATTTTTGATATCTTTCTTGCATGACTCATAGTGAGGGAGCCTTACTACTGACAGTCATGGTTCTTCCTCGCGATCTTCCCTTTTACTTTGTCAATCGAAGTCGTAAGATCCTTAGTCCACTGGGGGCTTGGTGTATCTTGCCTCCTTGACGTGGTGAAAGTCTTTCAATGTTGTTTCCTTGTACTTTACCGGAAGTATGAGCATACATACTCCCGCTAAAGTGGGGGCTAAATGTAGCATCCTAAAATTGTGACACTTGCAATTTCGACTGCATTTCGGTCTTCACGATGGCGACGCAACACGCAACCTGAATGGAGACCCCGAAACCTGATTATGACACTAAAAACTGCATTTTTCAAGTACCCTGGCCTGAACCTCCTTGCACCCTGATGTCCCGGGAGGTGGGACCAGAGCGCCCAGCGCCCTGGTCCCTCGGTCCTATTTTGGGCCCGGTCTCCTAAGGGGTCTCGGGTCTTTTTGTTTGCAAATTGGAAATTAACTTTCCTGGTCGGCCTAAGGTCGGGAAAATCAGTCTATCAGCCCTAATTGACAAGTATATAAACTACATTTTTCTCTCTCATTTGGATGAGGAGGATATGTGTAAAAGGCGTGGAAACTATACTCAAGCATTCAAGCATTCAAGCATTCCTTCTAAGTCTCCATTCAAGGCTAAGTGTTGCATTCAAGACAAGGATTCAACCATTGAAGAGGAGATCACATACTACATGCTACAACATACAACATACAACATACAACATCTAAACCTTCGCACATAAGGATACAAACATCCTTAGAACAAGGTATTAGTACTTGTTTTACAGTCATTTACATTTACAGCTCTTGCTCATTTCTTGGTTAATTCCAAAACCGGGGTTTGACCTAAAGGCAAACCCCTAATCCCTAACCCCCCAATCGTCTTCGCTTTTCTGTGTGTAGGTTGCAGGTACGCGGCTGAAATTGAAGATCTGGAATCCTTGTGCAGAGACGAACAGATCCCCCTTCGTTTCGCGGATTTTTCGGAGGACCGTGGCATCGGGCGCCATCGTCCTGACAACTTTTGCTCAAATTTGCAGGACAGCGCCGTATCGACATTTTACTGCTAATTCCAGGTCCGCAGCTTCATCCTATAACCCAAACTCAGTTTATAAGCGAATCTTTATGACTTTCTATGCATTCCTAGCTTAATTTCCTTAACAACATTCTTTACAAAAGAGGGTAGCCTTGCTTTCCTAACCCTTGAAATTCATTTAGCATCCAATCTTACATTGTGTGGGATTGGATCTTATGAGTTTCAACCCCTCTTTTGAATGTAAAGTCTCTCCCCTAAGTGAAAACCATCGAATCCTAGCGAACCTCCCTTCTCTCTCCTCGGAGTCGGAAGAGGGGAGAGCAACTAGGGTTTGATCGCGATTTTTCCGCTTTACACTAATACATGATAACTCTAGGAGTCTTAAGCATAACATTAGGATTACTTTCATATACAATCACATTAACATACCTCCATGATATCTAATCAAAGTACATATTCCATCTAAGAATCATACATCAACTTATTTAATCATACAATAGGACAACTCATGTCACATTCAAGAATATCATATTTATTACATACAATTTCTAGTCTTACAATGTCATATTACATAGATTCACTTTTTCAAGGTACATGATCCTTTCCTTAATACTATATACATAGAATCAGCTGCAAGTCTTCTCATATAATGAAGGGAAATAGAATCCACATCCACACACGCAACTCCAATGAAAAATATCCCAATGGGATAAGGCATCAAACCACCTGACCATGTGGAACCAAATAGGAACCACCCCCCATGCTAGGATATGACATGGGGTTCCAACACTCACTCATGACCTAGGATGACACCTAATAACCATGGGAATCAACATAGTACATAATGAACTCAACATAACAATAATCACATAACTTCACAAGGCTGAATTCAACAATAGACTCTTCTAGAGGCGTACAATAAAATCATGCCATATGAACATGGTCACATGTAGGAGTGAAGTGTCATCACATGTTGTCCTCGTTTAGAAACGAATATGGCTATCCTTACTAGTCACTCTCCTACGTGCTAGCCTCACAAAGAAGGTAATTATGCACCCATAGTAGACATGTATTATATTCTCACAAAGAAGAGCAATCTATACTCCTAATAGTCATACAAGCCCTCATAAAAGAAGAGTGAAAACAATCCCTTAACAAACATGTGGAGCCATCTCAACCTATGTGAGTACAAGGGAGATTAGCTTGTCATCTCATATGGCCCAACCAAATAGAATTATCTTATTAGGTGAAACCCAAACCCAATCAATTATTACATGTTATCACTGAATTACAAAGAGGAAAAACTCTCATTGTGCCCTAGCGGTCTAGGTGCCAAGCAACCTAACTCACGTGACCCCGATCATCACAAGGAAGCACACTCCCCCTAATCATATGACAAGAGATAGTGTAACACATAAAATGACATCACAACACATGAAAGAATACTCAAAAAGAGGTCTTCAAGAACATATAACATCACTGAGCACACACTACACATAAAGCATACTTATGAACCATTACAAGCATAAGGCCTTCACAAATACCTCATAGGCATAGTTCCAAAGCAAGAACATGAAACACAAGCACATCATAAACTATTGCAAACCCTCAACAACGAGGTACAAAACTTCCCATTGGAGTCATAGAAACAATCCTCAAACAACAAGGCAATAACCTCTTTCCTGAACGGTAGGGCATGATCCCTCATATCAGAGCACAAAATACATCATGAAACATCATATAGCATAATGAACCAATCAAAATTAATAAACATAGAATTAACATGCCTCTAGAAACATCACACAATCCAAAATAGGGCTTTACAACACCAAAATTGACCTTTCTGGGCATTCTGGACTAGTTTAGGTCTCTTGGTATGCACAATGGCATTCCTGGTTTATAGGGTAGCATTTATACTACCTAGTATAGTGTTTCTAGTTCATTACATAACATTTCTGGTCCATTGGTCAGCGTTCTGGGTTCGTAGGTTAGCTTTCTCAGTCTGTAGGTTAGCTCTCTTGGTTAGTTTGTCAGCTCTCTGGGTCTGAACAATGGCATTTTTGGTATGCATAGAAGCGTTCCTAGTATATAGGGTGGCGTTCTTGGTTAGTTTGGTGGCACTTCTGGCTAGTTTGGTGGTGTTTCTGGTAAAGTATGTCATAACTCAAGTTTGAAGGATCCTGAAGGTAAAGTAGTTGCCCAGATTGACTCAGGAGACAAAAACGACCTCATGGGCATGACTAGGAGGTTGGATAAGCATCAAAAGAGGTGTACGCAAGGTTTATGCATTAAATTCAACTCACAAAAATGAGTTTCCAACTCAGCGAGTAAGCATTTTGGCTAAAACTGTATTTTAGATCCAAAGGGAAAAGGAGAGCATCTAATCTCTGCATAGGCCAAAATAATCGAACCAAACATTTCCAAAACTTCCAATAATCCAACAAATAGTTTCCAAATACCTGAACATGACATGGACACTTCATTGTGAGCTTCAGGAGCTCTTACAATGCAACCGACACATTCAAGTCAGAGAAGACAACTCCTATCTCAACCAAGAGTTCACAAGAGAACAATACACAAACATATATCCAAAACACTCTTAGAACATACTGGAAACATCAATATTCATAAGCACGAGATCCATTTTTATTTTAACAACATTTCAAAGATGTAACATTCTCGAAAAACACACTCAAGAGAATTTCACAATAACATTTCACAAAAGAGAATCAATCTTTCCCTACAAATCTATTCATTCCCTTATCAAACCAAAATAAACTAATCCCCAAACAATCTTTGAGTTGCAGACACGACAAACATATTTTCTTAGGAAGGAAGCATTCTCTGAAAACATGTATGTAAAAATTAAAAATCCACCGACCTTCAAATCGCAATCCAAAAGAGTCAAATCAAAGAAGAAGAAATGTTGAACCCAAAACCAGTCCAAAATCTTCAATCCAAATAAAAAATACGAATCCAAAATCCAAAATAGTTCTTGTTGGTAACCCCCAAACAACTACAGGAAGCCAAATAAAAAGATCTCCAACAAAACTCTCGACCAATCAAATAAATCAATAAAAATAATATTTCTTACCTACCGTGTATAGTTCCAAGGTAATGATATTTATTATATTTTCGACCAACAAATTTAAGTTCGCTCAATCAAATAGGAGGGTAGGTAGAATTAACTTTATTTATTTTTTACACCTCCCATGCATGGTAAAAACAATATATTAATATTATTACTTTTTAGAGGTGTAGGAATGGAAATAGGCTTTATACTTTTATAATTATTAATTAATTAAAATCAACTCTATAACTATATCTAAAATAAATTAAAATTAATCAATCAACAATAAATCAAAAGGATAAAAATAATTAAATAAAACAATAGCCAATAAATCAATTAAATAAATAATCAATCAATTAAATCCAAAGTAATACAATTAATTAATAAATCAAACATTAATAAATTCAATAATAATAAATCAAATATCTATTAATTAATTAATTAAAAATTTATTAATTATTACTCATCATTAACTAATTAATTAAATAAACATTATCCAACCATAGGATAATTAATCCAATCCAAGATAAACCATACAGACACATAACCAACCGAACACAGATAAAACGAGATACCGACTCAAGACTAGACAACACTTACAACTGACAAGACTGACAGGGTGAGCATACTAGACTATGAGTAGGTGAGGGAAAACCAAGTAATCTTCGACAACTTCCATTGGGATTAGGACACGCTCAGATCTATGAGACCAGGTGGAGTCGATGTCCGGTACCTGCAATCCTGCATCCACCGATAAACACAATAGAGCAGATATATACAACATCATAGTAGCAGGCAAGTGAAAGAGAATCGCAACACCTTATCATGCTCGCAATGAGTGATAAGACATCGTCCCTTTCACGAAGACAGTCACCCAATACAAACACATCTCATAAAATCATCATCATGAAGTAGGGTTAGTATCATCATCATATATCATGAAATCATATAAATCACATAAGAATCTCGAATACATGTCTATCAAGAAATATCATCCAACGAGTAATCATAACATGTCACCCATCACATAGATCATCAAAAGTCATCAATGTATCATATGTCCATATAGCATCATGAATGTCTACTGCATAGGAATAAACCCATAACCATCATCAAAATATCATCATAAGTCTAGATAAGTCTATCGAATCATGAATCAAAATGTAAATCTAGGAGGGACACTACATAATCTTGCATGTTTGTATGACTATCCATGAAGTCCTAATAATAAAAAAATTTGTTTGTTTATTTAAACACATCTTAGAACATAAAGCAATATTTTTGTTATAAAGAGCATTCATACCCACAAACAATTCAATTGGAACAATAAAAAGAGTTTACATATTTCATAATTTGGATCTAGGCTATTACACAATCGTACAAGGCTATGAAGCTGGTTATTCAAGGGGATTGGTTAAAGGGAACTTAACTCTTGCAATCTAGTAACTTCTTTTGTTATTTCTAAATGCCACTAATCTTTACACAAGTAAAAAGCTAAACTAGATTTAAAAAGTACACATACATCAAGGTCAATCTTACTAGTTGAATGATAATTATGAGCTCTACAAATTCAAAGGTAAAGTAAAACAACTTGGGCACTTATAGAAGTCAAATTGTTATAGATATAAGATTATATTGAAATGGAATAATGTGTTGCATTTGCAATCAGTTGGATGTAAAATTTGGATAAATGTACACAATGAGAGTTATTGCCAAAGAATGCACACAAGATAAAATCCAATGTTACACCCTGGTAATTAATCTATCACTTGTTCATACACAAAGCCCTACTTCTTGGAATTATTACACTTGTATATCACATTCCCCAAGCTTGTATCATCATGTATCAGCTCCACATTCCATTAGAAAAGTGTGAGCTACAATTTGGTAGATTGTGCCTCATAATTGGAGAGTTGAAAAACACAATAAAACATGTACAAACATAAGTTGCAGTTAGATGAATGTTGGAAAATTTTCTAATTTTATATCATGTAATGTATATTTTAGCAAACTAAAGTGATTCAAAGAAGTTGTGGATCAAATAAATATTAGAAGGTGAAACCCTTTTTGGTCTGCAATGGTGTTTTATATAGTTCGATGTGATTAGCAAGTTGGATGCGTAAGGCTTTAAATATCTCAAAAAAAGATGGAAGAAAACCTAATGCTTGAAACCTAATATGGGATGCAATGACATTCCTTTTTCAAATAAAATGTACTTACAAGCTTAGTGAACCAAGAGAAGAAAAAGTTGCTTGTAGTAGGGTTGAAACTACCTTCTTTTTGGAAGTTAGTCATTATGTGTACTATGGGGTTGTTAAGTTATTCACATTGTATAAATGCATTAGGTGCTTAAGCTAGTCAAACTATATATATGTCATAAGTTGATCACCTTGTATCCCTATGATGTGGGTATGAGCTAGACACCCTCTATATAAGTGATGAATGCATGAACTAACCCCCATGGATACTGTAGTGTCAATCCAACCAACAAAATGACTCTTTCATTTGATAGTGAAGCACTTTTAACAACTAGCAAGTGGGTCATTCCATTAGTTGGATAGCCATATCGCATGGGTACCTATAAAATGTATAAGAGTTAATCATATGTGTGTGCAAGATAATTAAATGCTAGCCACTTATATAAATGATGTACACTTGAGCTAATCATTGTGTGAATACGTGGTGTTAGAATGATGTGATCTCTATGTTGTTTTCTGTTAATGTTGACATATAACCAACACTTGTTTGTGCTACATTTCATATCATTATACCAAATTAAACACAAAAACTTACTAAATAGCTATGATTTAACAACAAAATCAAAGATCTCATTAAACAAATGATGGATTATGATCTTTTGTTGTTAAGTGATACTCCATCCTCTATTTTCAGCCTTCCTTTCCAAATCATTTTCCCCAATGAGATTCAAACCCATGTTCTTGTTATTGTGGATAACTGCACAAAGATGTGAGTGGATTTTCTTAGGTTGATAAATTAGTAAAGTGACTCCTCTTTGCCAAAATGACTACACTCAAACCAACACTAAAACATTACATCAAAAAAACAAAAGGAACAATCAATGATAGCTTACACAAGAGCCCTAGATTTTCAATTTCCAAGAAGTGCTTATTGCATAAGTACAAAAATTCATTGATAAGAAACATAGCCAACAAAACCTAAACAAACTTACAAAGTGATGGCACACTATAGTATCCAATAAAAAATAAAGAAAATTAAGCATAACAAATTCCTGAATGTATATGGACCTTAGTTTAGACTTGGAAACATGCTTGTTAATTGTTCTTCATTTAGATCTATATGATTTTCACAATCCATGATACTTATTACAATTGGCTTTTGGATTTAACTATGTAATAACTTTTGCATCAACGTTTCAGATCACACTTTGTGTACCATCATTCTCTAAGTTGTCATATTAAAAGCAAACAATCGTCTTCTACTCTTTATTGCTCCTTTTGTGCTCACTCATTTTTTATATTTGTATCGTGATGCTCTAGTAGACTCGAAGTGAGAAGTTGAGAACTAATAGTGAGTGGCATGGAATGCTTTGAATACCCAAAAAAATAAATATTGTAATTGTATCTTAGAAACTTTGCTTACTACATTGGTAACAAATATATTTTTTGACATAAGTTTCTAGCAATCCTTGCTTTTATCCAATTTCAGAAATTTCAAAACAAGGATCCCTCACACATTGTAGGCACTTGCAAATCCACCAATGTGTGATAATCAATTTTATTTTTTTTGGAGCACTTTCTACCATCATAATAATTGAAAGGCATTAATTGTTCATATTGAGTAGATTACTTCAACTAATTAAATGAAAGACAATTAATTTTTGAAATATATTTTCTTAAAAAAATTGTCTCTAAACTTTAATGAAAAGAAATATTTTTTGCATAGGAAACATATCTTCATAGTGATTTGTTAAAAGATTAAATATTAATCATGTTTTAAGTATAGCTTGTTAGGCAAGAACTAATAATTTTCAAGCTTCCTTATTCAACAAGTAAACTTTTCAAAAGCTGTTGTTCCACAAAATAATTTTTTTTAAAATTACATATTTGGAAATTTCCATTTTAAATAAACAAATATTTTATTAATTAAACAATTTAAATGCTTTAATATTCTGCTAGTAGGAAATTGCAGAAGGTGCCATAATTAATGTTGAGAGACATTTTACAATTACAACAAGAGATGAATTGTAATGACATTAAGTGTGTTAACAAAAAACTTCTTTTATTGATAAATACGAAAAAGAGTCTTCTAACACAATCCATTGAACCATGCCAATTGTGAGATACAACTACTTAGGTTGGGGTCTCATGGAGGGGGCTTCCTAAAAATTTAAGCTCCTAAATTTAAGGATGTAAAATTTATATGGTTGACAAATGGCATAATATATTCCTAATCTGGTGGGGCAATTTCTAGCCCCAACCCATTTTCATCAGCTTAGATTTTCAAGGCTAAAATGTAGGGACTCTATTTTTTTGGAAAAGATTCCAAATAATCCCTAGCCAAAAAATATTTTTTCCATGGGACCACCCCTCCTTAAAAATAGAGCTTAAGCCCCCTCCATGGGACCCCTGCCTTAGAATGAACTGTTGTTATATATTTGTAATTTTTGAACTGATGTAATTTCCTTTCAACAATAAGATTATTTATTTCAATAAAAACATATAATATTTTCAAAATAATCAAATTACTATCTATCTATAAACTGTATAAGAACTTTAATAATAAATAAAAAAATTAACTGAAAAAAATACAAGAATATAATCAACATTTCTTATTCCACATTTATAAAGAGAACTCCAATACATGAATGCTACAATGTAATGTTTTTAAAAATTTAATAAATACAACAATAAACTGTTGCAGATTTTATAGTGAAGACCTATTTTCAACCGGAGAAAACCTGTCAGACCCTTCAATGTTAAACTAATTCAGCAAGGAAACATATGTAAATTACCACCTGAAAACAGATAATAAGTTCAGAAACAAAATGCTTTTCACTCCAAATGTGAAATGCAAGCCAGTCTTGCCTGACCTACCAAATGTAGAATACACCTGTGTCCTGAAACAGGCAGGGCAGATGCAAAATGCCCCTCAAACCAGATGCAAGATAACCCTACCTCCTGACAAAGCCAGTCCAGCTAGGTTCAAAATACCTCACTGTCCTAATTAGATCTGACTGACCTCATACAAAATATCCTTCTTTAAAGGACAGGCCAGCCAGGTAAGGTTCTGATCTAGACCTGACTGACCTCATACAAAATATCCTTCATTAAAGGACAGGCCAGCCAGGTAAGGTTCTGATCTAGGGCAGCCAGATACAAGACCAATCAGGTAAAGTTCTGGCCCAGATAGCCAGATACAATATACCCAGGGTCCTAGAGGTCAGGCCAGCCAGGTAAGATTCTGGCTGAAGCAAGCCAGATGCAAGATACCCAATGCAAAATTCCCCACAAAAGAGGGCATACAAAAGGGGAAATTTTGTATGCCAAAAGAACACTTGCCTTCATATCATAAATCAATAATTAAGCAAAATTTCCCACAGCAAAGGGCATACAAAAGGGAAATTTTCGAATCCCAAAAGAACACTTGCCCTCATATCATAAATCAAATAATAAAACAGAAACTGCAGTAGGAAGTCACAATCTCTATTCTACTCTGAACCGAATCCACTGCACACATACTACCAGTGTTAAGAGGGCATATCAATGACTGTAGAGTGAGGACTGTGATCATTGGAAGTAGCACAATGTTGTTCATCTTTCTCCTCTTTGGGCAAAGCAGCAGCTCTGCAAAGTGGGCAAATGGGGCGCTTAGTAAGCCATGCACCTGCACAATCAAGATGAAAACAATGCTTGCATGTGGGCATGAGCAAACATTTATCTCCATCCTTGAACTGCTCCAAACAGACACAGCATTCCAAATCCTCACTAATGTTCAATTCTTCTGTAATCTTGTCATCACTCTGTTCCTCATTCTTCTCATCCCCATCACTCTGTTTCTCATTCTTCTCATGTGGGTGGCAAATGAATGTGGGCAGCTTCTGAATATCATCCTTAGAAAGCCCACCATTTTCCTTTTTGCTGCTCCCTTCCCCAATTGCAACATTTGCAACATTGGCTGCAGCAGAGCGCAAGACATGCCAGGCCAACCAAATGTAAATCAGAACTACCAGAGCAGTGCCTCCACAGGGAACCAACAAAGACTGAAAGGAGAATGACATGGCCTCAAAATTGTAAAGAAGAAAGCTGAAAGTAAGATTTGTAGCGAGAAAAAAGAGATATTTAGGACTATATTTATATGGGAGGCAGAGGAAGCGGTGACATCAATCATTAGCTTTTCCGCGTGCATGTTGACTCCTGTTCATCAAGCATTGCATTTGCTTTGGGCAATGGGTATGATTCATTAGATTCGTGTTTTAGGGTTAGAATTGTTCGTTTTTCTTTTCTTGGAAATGCTGTGCAGTTGTCCAGCTGTGTGTCTCCACCGCTTTCTCTGCCGTCCATTTATTCATTTCCAACCGTTGGTTTTGGGTTCAAATCTGAAAGAATTAGCTGCTAGTACCACTGTGTTTCGTGTTCTCCACTCCACCTAAATATCACAATTTGGCTGTTCAACTTCAGTTGGGTGGCATTCGATCTTCCAGATGGGAGGTTTCAACATTCAACGATTCTCCTTCATCACCATTTCATGTTCTGCTGTGGGGTTTGTGTGAATTTTTTTAAAAACTATTATTTTTTATTTTAATTATTATGAAAGTTTGGATAAAAATTGTTGGTATTATCAATTATGTTAAGAGGCATTAAATGGTATCATCACACGTAAACAGTTATAGAGGAATCATTACATGTGTATGAGGTATTTTTCACAGCAAGTCAAATTAAATTTAACGATCTATTATAATAGTTTGGAGAAAAGTTGATATTATGTTACACATGTTCAATGGTATTAAAATTATAAAATAATTCTTGACTAAAACAAATACTTGTTACAAGAATGAACGGTCCATTTTTTATTGTAATATTTTTTTAGTTTTTTTATTATTAAATTTTGGACAAAATATACTATTATTTTAAGAGGTGGTATCCTTACCAATATGAACTGTATATTTTCAAAGTTGGCGTAATGTTACAGGTGTTCTACACTGGTATCACACGTGTTGTTCTATTGGTAAATATGTAAATAAAAATTAAAACATAGTCAACATATATTTTAAACCGTCCATTTTACAAGTTGGTGTTATGTTACAGATAAACTACTACAATGAAATCATTACACGTGTTGTTCTATTGATAAATATGTAAACAAAAATTTAAAGATAGCTGGAATCATTACACGTGTTGTTCTATTTTTAAATATGTAAATAAAAATTAAAACATAGTCAACATATATTTTAAACCGTCCATTTTCAAATTTGGTGTTATGTTACAAAAACTACAATCATTACATGTGTTGTTCTATTTTTAAATATGTAAATAAAAATTAAAACATAGTCAACATATATTTAAAACCATCCATTTTCAAATTTGGTGTTATGTTACAAAAACTACAATCATTACATGTGTTGTTGTATTTTTAAATATGTAAATAAAAATTAAAACATAGTCAACATATATTTTAAATCGTCCATTTTCAAATTTGGTGTTATGTTACATATAAACTACAATCGTTACATGTGTTGTTCTATTGATAAATATGTAAACAGTAAACAAAAATTAAAGCATAACTTACCTATATTTAATAAAGTAAACTATAAAATAATTCTTAATTAAAAAATAAGGATTAAGTAAATACAAATAAATTTTTGCTATATTATTAGATAAAATAAAATAAAATTTAAGTACATAAATGATTCTTTACTAAACAATGTAAAAAAAAAATTAAAAAAAAAATAAAATTTAAATAAGACTTAATAATTAAGAAAATACAAAGTAATAGTTTATTAAGTAATGTAAACAAAATAAAATAATTTTTAAATAATTCTATTTTAAGTAAGACTTAATTATTAAGTAAATAGAAATAGTTATTTATTAAATAATGTAAATAAAATAAAGTAATTTTAAAATACATTTTAATTATTAAGTAAATAAAAATGACAATTTACTAAGCAATATAAATAAACTAAAATAATTCATAAAATAAAAGAGTTTTGAAGTAAATGGAATAACTCAAGATTATATTTCTAACTCTTTTTAAGATAGATTTATTTAAGATAGCTATACAAGTTATCTTATGTCTATATATTTTTATCTTATTTTATTGACTAAAATTAGTAATTACAATAGTAGCAATGGGTAGGTTGTAATAGAGTATACCTTTATAGAATCTTTTGATATAAATTTGATGATTATTTAATGTTAAATTAATAATTAATAGTTAAATAAATTATTTATTATATTTAGAATGTACAAATATTTAAATCATATCTTCATTGCATATACATAAACATAACTAACTTAAATTAATTCATTATGTAAGTGATACTTGAGAACTAAAAAATTGAGCTTAGTACTTAAAATTGTGTAGAAATGTAACTAGAAGATGAAGGGGAGAAGACATGCTTGTTAGAAAAGTCAAAAGAGTATAAAGATAAATGTCTAAGTGTATTGGTGTAGTAGAAATTTGAAGAGGTTGTGAAATCTGATGAATAATGATGAACAGTAAATGCCCAACAGGTACTGAGAGGGGGGGGTGAATCAGTATAGACAAAAACTTCTTCAACAACTTAAACTACAAAGACTGTACTAACTGGTAAACAATATCACCAATCTAAATCAAAGCACTACCGGTAAAACACAGTATGACTGTAAAAGACATAAACCGATAACATCTAGATCTTCTCAAAACCTATTATCTCATCTCAACTTCACCCATATGCTTAAGCAAGTAATACATCAGAAATACCATGACCATTGGATCAACTTGCATTACCGCTTAACAGAAAACACTAAAACATCACATGAAAAAGCATCACACATAACACACTGATTTTTCACGTGGAAACCCAATTGGGAAAAACCACGGTGGGGATGAATACCCACAAGTTGTTCTTGAACTCTTCTGAAGTTCGCTCTGTTAGGAGCCTAGTCCGGTTAAAGACTTTACAACTGGTTCTACTAGGAACTGATCCTGCTAGGGATCACCCGGTTAAGGGATGGCTAAAAACCCGGTTAGAGGTTAAAACCCTGTTAAAGGTTACCTTGTAAGAGGATTTGAAGAACTTAATGATTTTGAGTCACCCTGTTAAAGGATTTACAAAAAGTCTGTTAAGGCTACCCGGTAAAGGGATTTTCCATCTGCTGAAATGGTTAGAAGTCAACAGGTAATACACTGATCTGATAACAACACTTAATGCCAAGGCAGATCCACTTCAATTCCTTTACATCTGCAATCACACTATATAGATCTCTACTCACTTCTTCGGTCTGGCAAGAATCACTTCACATACATTCATTTGCGAACAACTTCAAATGAAAATCATCATCGACCTTATAGACAACAATTAGGTCGGCATCTAAAACCTAAAACCCTAAGCATCTAGGTTAGCAATATAGTTGGCCCAATCCTGGCCGTTTAAAACATATTACATAGGGTAAAACAATCTTGAACAAATCTCAAGACGTTCTCCATCGCCCGTTCTTCACCGCTTCTGGAAGCTGATAACCCATAACGCGCTCTCCACCGTTTACTAAGATTTTGCACATTCCTGAGGTAGATAGAATCAATCTTCTTCATGCAAGATCCTCAAAGAGATTCATCACGCGCACAAGGCTAACATGGCAATGCGATCTAATCTTTATTTCAATGCTAACTCATCACAGGATGTCGTAGGTCAAATCACACAAACTTGGAATGCATCAACCAGAAACCCTGAAGCTAAGACTACCAACTAGTAGTCATATCAAATGAAACCCCGATACAAACTTTGCATATACCGGTTCACACTCCAACATACCGGTTCACTTTTTGTATATACCAGTTCTTACCATCATACCGGTTCACTTGCCAGTTTGCTTACTTCAATATACCGGTTCATACTTCAACATATTGACATCAATGACAACATACAATCCCATCATGTCATCAAACTCTGCACATATGCCAACAAAATCTCTGTCAGCACTCAATAAAGTTCTTGAACAACTTTGTTGAAGCCCAAATAAAGTTCTTGAACAACTTTGTTGAAGCTCAACATGGTTTCAGGAACTAGCTTTGTGGTTGATGCTTGGTGCCAATATGAAGGAGTTCAAATTTTGAACTTCATGTTGATAGGTGCTCTAAAGTATAAGGATTTTGTGTGAGGACACCCATGTTATTTGAAAGATAATTTTAGATGGGTTTTGTGTGCCAACAAATGTGGCAATGTTCCTCTCACCACCTACTCACCTTTATGATGGTAGCTCTCCTAGCCACCTTACATGAATGTTGACTCCCCACTTGCTAGACTTAAATGTTGCTATTGTTGCTCAATACAAAGTTTTCATTTTGGGTGGGATTTCTTCCAAATCATGGATTTTGACTATCTATAGTGCAATGATTAGGGTTTGATGCCCTAAAGGTGTTAAAGCACCCTTTTGATTATTTTTCTAAATGAGTGGTTGGTTCAATTATCATCTCTAGAAGATAGAAAGTCCTATAAAGCTACAAACAACAGTTGATGCACAAGTCCAATTAATTATATTGAGCACAAGCCTCCAAAATCAAGGAAGATTAATGTTGCGAGTGGATTTCATTACAAAATATCTCCAAGGTAGTATGTGTATATCTAGAAAAGTTGATAAGCCACAACCAAGTATTTTCTCTTATCACATTTGGTGACATGAATGTAATACTAAGTTTGATAAGTGTAGAAACATTTTTAGAATATTGCAAGATTGGTAATTATATTTCTCATTTATATATAAACATATGCATTTTTGTATAGATTACTCAATATGTATTGTTACAAGAATTCATGATCACTTTTTTATGTACAATATCATTGATCCAAGTTCCTTTATTCATTTTTTTTCTCTCTTTATGAATTTTGACTTTGTTTACTAATGAATAGGCATAGATTTAGGACCATACACCAATCTCACATTATTCAAAATATAAACCATTAATTTAGAGATAAAGCAATCTTCCTTGTGCATCCATGATTCTACATAAAACTAGGAAACCATCCTGGATGAGATAAATGAATCTATTTTATGTGGTTCATGCTTGCACAATAACATCGTCTATATAATAGTTTTGAGACAACTATTTTTCTTAGTTCGGTGAAAAATTTGGAGCCAAACTTCAACATGTTAGTTTGGCTATTGCTAATTTGTAATTATCTATTTTGTTAATGTATACCCTTGGGAATACCCTCTCAAGTCTAAGTTGAGCTTAAAGAGAAGGAGATGAAACCCACTCTCATAGATTTGGCCTTTAACCCTCCATGATTTGTTGATGAACCAATTACACTTGCATGATGACAACCTTGATCTTGTAATTGAGATTTAGTTCTATAAGTGGAGTAGAGGATTTGAGACCCAATGGTAATCATAAACATGCATCATGCACATTTATTCAGTCAATGTAGGAATATTGTCATGGGGAACCCAAAACTAACATAGGGAATGATGCATAGAGAACTCTTTCAAGTTTGATCCATTGGAAATGGTCATATTTATAAACCCTAAAATAAATAAGGGATATTATTATTTCTAACCAAGGGTGCCATAAGATAATAGGATATCCTGATTTCCTTTTTCTTGCTCAAAGGATGATTAAGTTTGCTACATATTCCCATGTGCCAATCATAATAGTTACATATTTTAAAATTCTCTATGGTTTGGTGATGGATTGATCAACCAATTGCAACACTATAGATGTGGGTTGAATTTTAGTCATGTACATTGCCTCTAGTGTGTTTTTTATCATCACATTGATGGCAACTCCTAGATCAATTAACATATTAGATATTGGTTCTCTTCTTATTGTCACTAAAATGTTAGGGATCCTTAGGTCTCCATATTATTTAGGGATTCATTTTCTTGATAGAACATAAAAAAATTTGCTTACATGTGAATTTGAAATTTTCTTCTTCCTTTTTGATATACTAATTCACACATTTTTTATATGTTATTATCCCAAGTTTTTCCTTAATGGATTTAAAAAAGGTGACCTTAATTTTAACTTTTGACAACTCCTTAACTAGTTTAGTGTCTTGGGAAGAATTTTGTAACTTTTTGAAACTCTTTGGAGTTGACTATGGTAGCTACACTAACTAGAAATGGTATTATTAATAGATTATAAACTTTTCTAGATTTTTTTAGAGTTGGTTGTGGTGCCTATTTTAGATAATGTTCATATGTATTGCCTTCTTGTAGAATTCTCCTTTATATTGACCAATCTAAGTGGATAGGGGAAAATTTTGACAATGCTTTGTAGAATGTGGTTTTACCTAATTAAAATTTATTATGATCAAAGTTATTATGTTTTGGTCCATATTATAAACTAGTCATTGAGGTTATTCATCATTTGGATTGGTTAGATTTTGAGCAAGTAATTGTGATTTATTTACCTATTCATTTCTATTATGAGGTGGTTATTGTGATAGTTTAGGCAATAAGGCTTATTGTTAGCTCATATATATCTTTCACTCTTGGTTCTATTAAGGCATCCAAGGCTACTAATTCTAATTGATATTTTAACTTAGTGAGGAGTAGGCCACGATGAATTTATCCATTCAAATGGATTGATGAAGATTCTTATTGTGGTGGTGCACTTCACAGTGTTGCCCATTAGTTTGACATATAGGTAGTCGAAACTTGACCCAAAATATCTAAGATATTGGTCAAAACCAAAAAGGGTTGTCTTTTAGCGAATGAAGTTTAGTTCCTCCTTGATGTGTGGTATACTTTTCAATCTATTTTTTACTTCTAGTGAGCTACACTCATTTGTGAGGTGATTATTTTCACAAATTTCACATAAATTATTTTGGTTTAAGAGATACTCTCTAAGTGTATGTTTATTTATATATTAGAATAGTAAATAGCTAAGGGATCCATGGTTTTCTTTCTAGCTTGCATTCCATATGATTTTGTGTTTAGGTAATATAGGATATCAATTTTTAGATTTTCTAGCTCTTCCATTACCTTAGTGACATCACTACTACTTTTCCTTACTTCTTGTTTCTACTTCTTGCCATAGTACAATATTAGTTCTTGTTAAGCCTTATAATGTCATCAAAATCTAGTTTGTTGATGTCCCTTTTCCCATGAGGTTTAGATATCCCTGAATTCTTCTTTTTTTGTCTTAATAATATATTTTCCCTTCTTTTCTCATCTAAATGGATACCACACCTTTTATAGACAAACAAGTAGTGCAAGTAGTGTCTATTCTTATTTTTTGTTGTTAAGAGTTCTTGATCCTATAATAGTACCAACATTTCTAATAAAATTATTTCCATTTCATCCCATGTATGAATGGTACCAACTATCCCATGAACCATCTTATATTTGTTTACCTTAATATAGAGGGAAATATATATATTTTTTTTATTATCATTTGTATAATCACAAGTCTAGTAGAGGACTTTAAATTAAAAGAAAATATAGAGGGAAATAGTTTTTGTTTTTCATTATAAGTTGTATGATAGGTCCTCAATAAAAAATAATTAGTTGATTAAACTTGAGTTGATTTATCTTTTGTCTACACCATGTCATAATAACTTCCTCAAAGATTGAAAATGGAACAAATTAAGCTCTTTAATCTACAAATATAAAGCTCATGCTTAAGCTAATTTGTTGGCTTGGAAAATTTTCCATGTTGAAGTCCCTATTAGTGATCGATTTGCATTCATTTTGCCCCCTCCATCCTCCTCCTTTGCTATCAAGAATGCATTTTAGTTTTGCAACCATGCTCAGCATCTTTTTCACCTTCCCTTCACTATTTCCTCAAAATTGGTCCTGAAGAACTTCTCTTCTTGTACACTCATATTATCCTTAAACATCTTTGGAGATTCTGATGTTTCGCTACCTTCTCTCATACTTTCCATTATCTTCAATTTGAAGCAATGATTATATGTGCTAACTTCTCTTATAAATCCTTAGGGGGCTTAAGCTTCTATTTTCATGGAGCAGGAGGTCCCATGAAACAAATTTTTTTATGCTACAGGTTTATTTAGAATCTTTTCCTAACAAAATGTAGCCCCTACTTTTCAGGACTGTATATTTCAGCAGGCGAAATAGGGGTGGGGCTAGAAATTGCCCCACCAGCTTAGGGATGATATTGGCCACTTGTCACATATCTATGTTTAGATTGTTGTTAAAAAATAATTTTGAAGGAAAAATAAGTTTTTAAACTTGTTTTTATCATTGCAAAAAAAATAGAAAACAAAACTATGTATTCATGAGACCACTAGCTTCCTTAAATTTAAGAGCTTAAAATTTGAAGTTGGATGACACTACAAAATTCATGGAACCTGTAGCTCTAAACTATTCCTAAAAATTCTCAGCTTACAAAATTCATGAAACCAGTAGCTTTAAAATATTCCTAAAAAATCTCAGCTCAATGAGACCCACCCTTATTCTTCAATCTGCTCTTGAGGCCAATTCCTATCTCAAGAAGGCCTTTAATGATTTACAGATTCAGCTTAGAGCTTTTGAGGCTAATGAGATAGGCCTTTAATGATTTACAGATTCAGCTTAGAGCTTTTGATGCTAATTTTAAAATACAAAACTTCCAGATTGGCAGCCTGATTGAGCAACATAGCAACATGTTAAGGAAAAATCAAATTCTTAACTCAGATGTCAAAAATACATCCTTTCTTCCATGGGAGGCTTCAGAAATTTCTATGCAAGGTGTTTTCCGGTCTTTGCCTATGATGAGTCTTCCGGGAAGCATAAGGTGAAGAAGGCAAACACGGTTCCAGACAGAGATAGTGAATACACTTACTGTGTGTATGATTCTGAAATGGCAACTGGTTTTGGGGTGGGGGCATCTCTGTTTCTCTTTCTGATAATGGGTATCACACGATGGCTATGCTGTGGAAAGTCTCTTAGGCAAGGAGGATCTCATGCATTGTCTATTGTTTTGTTCATTGCAACCTGGTTAACATTTTTAATTGCAGAAGCTTTCTTTGTTGGTGGAGTAGCTAGAAATGCCTATCATAACAAATACAAGGGTTTCTATAATTCAACTGACTCGGTCTTGTGAAACATTGAGAGAGGGGGTAGTTGCAGCCTAAGTCATAAGGTTCGAATTCGACAGTCATGAAATTCGGATGAAATTTGACAAGGGAAAAATTCGAAAAAAAATTCAGATAAAATTCGCCTTCTATAATTTTGTTTATTTTTAAATATATGTATACTTCTAATAAATTATCAGAATAGCGACCCTTGTTGGAGAAAATCCGAAGGTGACCCAGCAGTTGCAGACACCCATGACCCAATAGATACAAAGAATACCCACAACCAACTGAGTTGTGTTTAGAGGCGAATAGCAGTGTTTTATAGAGAAAATTCGATTAAATTCAATTTTTTTTATAGAAGTTTGAAATTCGATTAAATTCGAACCTCATCCATGAAAATCGCCGTATCTTGTGACTTAGGTTGCAGCAGTTGCAGCCTTTACAGTGTTCACCTTAATATTGAGTGAGTTTTGCTAGGGAAGAGGAAGGTTGGTGGGCACTATATGGTGGGAATGTGAAGCTACGCTTGGGAGGTTCTGGCTTTTTGCCTCTAAAAAGAAGTGTCTGTTTGGGAACATTAACATGCAAATCAAGCTGGTTTCAGGGGACTGAGCAGGCACTATGACTGCTTACTATTTGTCTTCACAAAGATCCAACCATGATGAATAGGACTTTTGAGTTTCTTGAAAATAAATCAGGAGAGCCTTACAGACTTCAGACAAATGTATATGCAAGTGTGACACTGGGAAAGGGCAAGAGTGAGCAAAGAATTCATCTTTGGTTTGATCCCACCAAACATTTCCACTCCTTTGGCGTTCTGTGGACTCCTCAACTTAGATTTTTCATGGTCGATGCTGTGTCAATCAGAGTGTTTAAGAATAACAAGGCAATGGGTGTTTCATATCCAGATAATCAAGTCATGGAAGTATATTCAAGCCTATGCAATGGAGATAGCTGGGCAACTCAAGGAGGTCTTGTGAAGATAAATTGGTTTCATGCTCCATTTATTGCTACATTCTGCAATTTCCAACACATAATTTATTCAATGAGAGATATGGAAAAGATGCGAGAAGTCATATTGAAAGAAACATCACACGGTTTATGACTATTGCAGAGACAAAAAAGATATCCAGTCCCTCCATGTCAATGGAGCAATAACCTGTGAATTCTCTACCTCTTGTATTCTATGACTGTGTTACTACACTGTATGTGCATTTAAAGTAATAAAATAAATTTCATTTTCAATAAAAATTAAAAATCTGGACAAAATCCTTCCACCTACATGTTGGGAGAAACATTATATTTTCTTCAAACTAAATAAATTCAAACAATAAATAATTCGGATTTTATGGTGAAGACCTGTTTTCAACTGGAGAAAACCTGTCACACCCTTCAATCTTAAAGTATTTCAGCAAGGAAACCTATGTAAATTACCACCTCAACCTAGATGTAAAATGCATGTCAGTCCTGGCTGACCTACCAAATGTAAAATACGTGTATCCTGAATTACCCATAACAGCCAGGGTAAATGCAAAATCCCCTCAAATCAGATGTGACATAACCCTACTTCCTCACAGAAGCCAGTCCAACTAGGTTAAAGATACCCTGTTGCCCTGACTAGATCTGGCTGACCTCATATAACATATCCCTCATTAAAGCATAGGCCAGCCAAATACAAGACCAACCAGATAAAGTTCTGGCCGAGGGAGCCAGATACCCAATGCAAATTCTCCACAGCAAAGGGCATAAAAAATAGGAATTTTATAATCCCAAAAAGAACACTTGCCCTCATATCATAAATCAAATATAAAACAGGGACCGCAATAGGAAATCACAATCTCTATTCTACTCTTAACCGAATCCCCTGCAAACATGCATTCAGTGTTAAGAGGGCATATCAATGACTGTAGAGGGAGGAATATGATAATTAGAAGAAGTGCAATGCTGTTCATCTTTCTCCTCTATGGGCAAAGCAGCAGCTCTGCAAAGTGGGCAAATGGGGCGCTTAGCAAGCCATGCACCTCCACAATCAAGATGAAAACAATGCTTGCATGTGGGCATGAGCAAACATTTATCTCCATCCTTGAACTCCTCCAAACACACACAGCATTCTAAATCCTCAAAAATTCTCAATTCCTCAGAAATCTTGTCATCACTCTGCTTCTCATTCTTCTCATCCCCATCACTCCGCTTCTCATTCTTCTCATGTGGGTGACAAATGAATGTGGGCAGCTTCTGAATATCATCCTTAGAAAGCCCACCGTTTTCCTTTTTGCTGCTCCCTTCCCCATTTGCAACATTTGCAACATTGGCTGCAGCAGAGAGCAAGACATGCCGGGCCAACCAAATGTAAATCAGAACTACCAGAGCTGTCGCTCCACAGGGAATCAATATGTACTGAAAGAAAACAAACATGGCTTCAAAATTATTGAGAAGAAAGGTAAAAGTAAAGTTTTGTTGACAGGAAAAAGAGATATTTAGGATTATATTTATAGGGGAGGCAGAGGAAGCGGTGATCTCAATTATTTGCTTTTCCGCGTGCATCAAGCATTGCTTGGGTATGATTCATCGCGTTTTAGGGTTTCATGTGATGGTTTGGGTTTTTTGTGATTTTTTTTTAATATATATATTTTTAATTTTTATTATTATGAAAATTTGAACAAAATTTGGTATTCTATTAAGAGGCCTTTTACAATGACATATTTTTTATTGATATATCGGTCTATTTCTTATTGTACATTTTTTAATATAAATTTAAGGGTCTTTTTTAATTTAAAGAAAGGTTTGTTACACGTATTCTTTTTTATAAATATAAATTTAACAACTCATTACGTCGAAGGCATCTCCTATATGTGATATATCGGTTGACTTTGCAAATCAATGGTCCATAATGTGTTTGATGAGTTGCAAGACGATCACAAAGATTGTGACCATCGGATTTTCGATGGGTTGAAAGTACTGCGACAGTCATTACGTGTTTTGTCCACTGAGCATTATAAGTCTCCACCATTATAGCAATTAATACATACCAGTAAAGCAATTGTATATAATCGTAGGCTTTTTAACTTTGTACGCGCAAGGGATAGGACGATATCGTGCACAACTATTTGTGGAAAAGGCACACAATTAGTTTCTTATCATCGACGCGTTTGGAGCCCAGAACATTACCTATTATAATGTCGTAGTCAGAGGTTTGATGTGAAGCAATTCCAAAAGCACCCACTATAGTCTTTGAATTGTCATTTCCAACTGCACTCATTTAGGGGCTTTGAATACTTCTAGTTGCACTCATCCTGTATCACCGCCTACAAGTTAATAATTGCATAAACGCATCTCTGCCTTTTACTTGTCTTTGAATTGTCATTTCCAACTGCACTCATTAAGGGCTTTGAATACTTCTAGCTGCACTCATCCGCTATCACCGCCTACAAGTCTTATTTATAGTTTTGGAAGCAACTCTTACAATTCACTTTCAAAAGATATTTACCAAATTTGAAAATCCAATAGATATTTCATCTATTACCAATGAAAGCTTTTCTGACAAAAAAAAAGTATGTGTAAAGGCCACTCACAAAAATCCACTTGGACAACTTTTGCTACCTTTCATGTCCACGGGTAGTGGACAAAAAAAATGTAAGAAAAAAGTTGTTAAGAGTTCACCCAACACATTTCAATGCCCAAAGTGTTCTACTTATCTCTAAGAATGTGATTCCAGCTACATGCTTAAAATGGACTTGCAAGATGCAACAAGGGAACTTCTTAAAGTAACTGCATTCGAAGGACCATCAAATGCCTTGTTGGGTGTTGGTGCAAAAGATTTTCAACTTCTACTAGCAGAGCCTAATGTTGCGAAACCCATTTTGAACAATGTTGTTGATTGCCAATTTCTCTTTGATATCAACATCAAAATGGTTCCATTTGCTGGCCAAGAAACACAAAGCATTGTTATTACAGCCATTAAGCCTGCTTAAAAGTTACACTTGTCACTTCTTCTCGAAGGTCATATATCCATTTTGTATATCTTTTTTGATATTATGTATTTCATTTGTCCATCAATGTAAAGATACTTTTCCTCAAACATATATAAGAAGACATCTTGTATTAATTTTCTAAATTTATAGATGTAATTTAACATCTTTTTATGCACTCATTATGTATAGTACTTACTCATGTTATTTCAAATTATACTTTTACATTTATTTAAATTGTCATTGCAAAATATTTATTTTTAAATGATCTCAATATGTGTGAAGATATTTGACCTCTAATAAACACATATATCAACATATGCTATGTTAATTTGATATATAGTTTTTTCTCTCCTCACATTTTTTCTCCTAACTATCTTTATGAATGATTTCACATGTTATTTCAAATTATGTTTGCAGTTTTTTTGTATGTTGATATTACTCAACTACTCTTGCAAATAGATACATGTCTTCATTTCGTATTGTTTGATTTGTTATATATTTATATTTCAAAAATCTTCATCCACAAATAGACCACATTCCTTTGGTACTTAATAGACCATGTTATGGACATACAAAATGATACAATGAAAGAAAAATGTGCTCATCGAAACCAAATGCAACGTGCAAGGTACCATGCAACGAAAAGTATTACTAACAAAAGAAGATGAGAAACCCAACACATTCTTGTTGACTAGTCGTCTACATCCATATTTTCTTATTCCCAATATCCAACACATCTACAAACACATGTACCTCAAATTCAAAATACAATTCAACCTATCCTAATAGACCAAATCCATACTCCCCCCTTTTCTCTCAAAATTATTGCAATGCTACAAACAATTTTCATTCAAAGTTGGACAAGCTTTCAAAGTATTCAACATGTCTAGTTTGCATGGAAAGATATCCAAGAATTAAAACTAGACAACCAAATGGAATTAATACTTGTTACAGATGCGCGTCAGAAAAAAATGGGCACTACTTCTCAAAATGGAACAACATGGACCTTGGTGAGAAACCACGTTGTTTGAAAATACTAACTCAAGTCGAGGAAATGTTGATAGCAAGGGTTAGCCTTGTCCTTAAAGTTATTTATGCAAGAGGGGGGCAACTCAAATATAGTGACCACACTATTTCTTTTCCTTGGGATATTTCTGTAATTGTATCCCACTTGCCTAGGCGTATAGATGGATTGGACATAATAATAGTAAACAAGGAAACCACTGGTCAACAACAATACAACTTCTATGTGAATAGAGGACGTGTTTATGATGCATTACAATATAAGACCTCCTATAACCCATACTAAAAAGACGTACAACTAGATGACTCCGCATTATCATCCTTACCCCTTACCCCCACAGACATATCTGAGGTTTTGTATCCAACAACTTCAAATCCTGATCCCATTGATATGAGCTTCATGCAAGAAGATAGTACACTAGATGATCCATTGAAAGAGAATTTGCAAATGATTACTTCATTTGTGGCAAACATTCCACCTGCATGCAGAGAGGTGGAAGAAGTATGCTCTTTACTACAGCTAGGCAAAGGAAGACCACCTCATATATTGCAATGACCACACATTTCCCTATCTCCCATAAATGAATACAATATTGAAGGATTATTTGTGATGTAATTCCCTGCTTTGCTTCCAAAGTGTACAACTACATTCAAATGACCATGTCTCAAAGAAGTTAAGCTACATGAGTATGCTCTCCATCTTCTATGATACCATGATATTAGGTTTGGTCAAAACCTAAGATTTAGGTACTTCATATTGAATATACTTATGCGCCATCGAAGTCAAGCCACAATATTTGGTTTTGTTCATAAGCAACTAGATGATTCCATACCTACAACAATTGTTGACCTTCGTCAAAGATTAAAGGACTTTCCTGATGACAAGCTTGTTGATCAACAAATATGTTTTAGCTCATCAATTTGTGGTACAAAACTATTCTGGAATCAACGCAGAAGGAAACTTATTGACATGGTCATTCAAATTGGTTTCCCAACACTGTTTTTCACACTTAGTGTAGCAGATACAAAATATCCAGACTTGCATAATATCATGCCATCCACCACACCAACAAATCCATATGCGGCTTCTAAGTGGAGGTTACAAAATATAGTTCAAAACCCACACATTAATGCACTGTTCATGCATCATAGATTCACTACATTTCATGACGAGGTCTTGGAAAACTTCTTAGTGCAACTAACTACTGGTATAGGTATAACTTTGGCAAATTTTTGATTAAAAATTGAACTCTTACTATTTTGCTCTCTAAACACATGTTTTCCCAGGTATGAGTGGCAACATAGAGGCTTTGCACATATCCATGGTTTCATTTGGCTATAAGAAGCACTTGACATTGGTAAATTACAATGGAATCACACTTTGTTAGTACAAAATGCACTTGATTACATTTATAGATATGTATCTGCATGGAACCCATGAACACTTGAATTGAGAGACCAAATATTTCATTGATCTATTATTGATGACCCTTGCTTGATGGACACAAAAATGATTGTGTCAACTGATACTTTCACTGACTATTGTGAGCTGGTCAATTGTGTTCAATGACATACAAAGTGTACTGCCCAAACATGCCTTAGAAGAAAGGGGGCGACTCTACTATGTCGCAACAAAGCCCCTTGGAGCATTCAAGAAAATTCTGCTCTTTGTAATGTTGAAAATGACCAACCTAAACACACCCCTTCTCGCAATGATGACCACCTAAATCTTCACAACCCATTCATAGTCTCTATATGGAGGGTCAATGTGGATTGTCAACATGTTCTCTCAATTGGTGATGTGATAAAATATATTGCAAAATGCAGCTAAAGTTGAAAACAAATCTGGGACATACCATGAAATGTTGTCTCACATTTCAACTAACTTTGAGCCTCATAAACTAGCCCCTAATGCTTTTTAGAAAATGATTCTTGAGAACCTTGTCAATCATGACATAGGTACTTAGGAGACCTACCACCTTTTACTAAAGCTACCACTATCCCTCTCTAGCAGAACATTTGTTTCTTTAAATGTGAACCAAATAAACTTCCAATGTGTTTCAATCTCCCCCACAACAACAACCACATACCCAAACTATATTGCAGCTTACATGGCATGACCTATACATCTAGAGAGAATGTGTCTTATTAATGTAACTAAAAAATGGTCCCTCAATGCATCTCAAAAACGTGATCAATGGAGATAACAAACCACTCCAGTCATAGTTCGAGTATCCCCTCGATTCATATCCATCCCTTCAAAGGAGGACAAATATTTTCAAGGATTTTGTTGGAGTGAACTAATATTGTACCATCCGTTCTACAACATTCAGATGGATTTTGGCTCTTCAAATGATTAAATAAAAGCACAATGAGAGAGGTTCTCCAACAACTACCATCCATGGCATGTACGAAAAATAACTTCAACAACATTGGAAGAAAGTGATGCTAGCACTCCTTCAAGTGAGCTAGAACAAATGCAAGAAGACTTCCTTAATGAATGGCATGCCTCGTCATCTTTATACTTAGGCTTCCTATTCACTTAGATGAAATTGATATGCTTGACCAACGTGAGATTGACTTGAACCATGATTGGAAAAAACACCATGTATCCCCACAACAAAAAGTTGTAGCTACTACTTTCATTCACTCCAATCGCCCAACATTTCAAGGCCACCATGTTCTCAATCAGAAGGGCCAATATAACATGTTTATACAACAACAAAAGGTATATGATTTAGTTATTTTACATGTACAAGACAATACTTTACAACCACCATTGAAGATTATTGTTCAAGGAACTGTAGGCACAAGAACGTCTCACCTAATAACAAGCATAAAGTCTACACTCATGAGATCAACACCAAATGGACAATCACCACTACTACTCCTTGCACCAACAGTTGTTGCAACATTCAACATACAAGCATCAACAATTCATTTTTCCCTTCGAATTCCAATCAAATAAATGGTCCCTCTCCAAGCAAAAACACTAGCAAACTTCCAAGAAAGCATGTACTTCATTTGTTAAATTCTAATTGATGAAATGAGCTTCATTGGTCCAAATTTGATACAATGCATTGATATGAGGTTATGTGAAGCATTCCCTACCCACAACCAAATTCTATTTGGAGGACGCTCAAACATTGCTCTTTGGTGACTTGGGCCAACTACCACATGTCAAGTACATTCCAATGTATGCTTCAACTTCTTATGGAGGGACACTATGATATAGCTTCAAAACAATTATAACATTGAATAAAATATGATGCATGAGCATCCTTGGTCTATGAGCCATCTTGCATCGAGCAAAAAAAATATTTCCTTTCAGTTTATTTCTTGATCAGTTCAGTGTGCAGTTTTTTGTGTTCCTACCGGTAGGTGTCGGTCGTTGCTTGCTTTTCATTATAGATCCTATTTTCGGTCTCTGGGATGGTTCATGTGCTTAATTCCATATTTTCAGTCCATTTGGATTCTTTTCCAGCTAGTTATCGCTCCCTGTTTGACTGTTTCTGGGTTCCGGGACAGTTCTTGTGCTTACCAGTTGGTTTTCCTTCATTTTCGGAGCAGTTTCTTGGCCTATAGATCTATTTGGGGTCTTGTCTGATGTTCTTTGGTGTATGGTCGACCTTCTTGTTGATCTGCACTTCTTAGTTGTTATTTTCCAAAGGAATTTCTTTCATTCTTAGGGCCGACCTAGTTACACGTTTCATTTTCCTGCATTGGTAAATGTAATCTTTTGTGGCCGACCTGGATATGTTTTGAAGGGTATATACTGGGTATTATGTAATCATTTGTGGGGTAGCGGAAATAGAAATCAAAATAGAGATTTAGATTGGTGATTCATGATCTGGTTGATTCTGAGAGTCTCGGTTGGATTGTATCTGGCTTGTAGCCTGCATGTAACCGGTTAACTATAACCGGTTGGTTGCTGAAGGTTGTAAGACAATACTATGATTTGTTTCTATAATCTTGCTATGTTTTCTTGTTGCTTTCGTTGTGTTACTCTTGTTGCATAAGCTGAACAATTCTCTTTTGAGGGTTTACCGGTTATGGCTGCATCAATTGGTATCAGAGGTGGTTATGAACCGGTTGGTGGAAGAGTTGTTTGCGAAAATGAGGCATTCCTTTGGGTGGACATATCATCGATTGGAGGCAGGTTGCGTGTGTGTTCAATAGATCATCGAGTAGAGGCAAATGATACTGGTAGTTAGATCGTCGAGTTGAGGCAGTTCACTGGAACAGAAGAGGATATGTCGCCTAGAAGGACGAACCCCTGAAGGGTAGAGAAGATAATGGAGGATTTCAAGAATGAGGTGAGGAACGAGATCCAGAATGCATTGGCTGGTTTGTGGAGGAACCTGAAGTCTGAGGATGAATATGAAGAAGCCAGTGAAGAGATTGAAGTGGAAGAGGCTGAAGGACCGAAAGGCGGAAGAGAGGAAAGATTCCTAAGAGTATTGGCGCAAGCGAGTAAAGTTCATAAAGTGGAAGTTTCAAACTTTTCTAGAACGTTGAACCCGAAGGATCTGATTGATTGGATCAGAGAGTTGGAGGATTACTTTGAGTATAAGAATGTCAAGGACTCGCAAAGAGTTTGGTTGGGACAAACTAAGTTGAAAGGGCATGCTGCCTTATGGTGGAAAGAATTGCAGAAAGACAGAGTGGATAATGGTGAAATGAAGATCACCCAGTGGAAACAGATGGTTGCAAGATTGAAGGCCAAGTTCAGAATGAGAGACTATGAGTTGGAATTGTTCAAGAAAGAACCTAAAATAGAGAAACATTATTGTGAAAGAGTATACCGAGGAATTCTACAAGGTGATGATTAGATCTAGACATAGAGAGATGGATAGAGATAAGGTGGTGAAATACATAAATGGATTTGCATTTAACATTCAGGATGAGATGAGCATGTTGACGGTTTCCACAGTTGAAGAAGCTTACTAGTATGCTTTGAAGGCTGAGGAAAAGTTGAGAAGAAGACAACCGAATAACCCTAGAGGGAAGGAGAGATTCAAGGAGCAGATCAGTACAGAGAAGTAGAATGTTGAAGAAGAATCAAAACCTAAGTGGAGTAAAGAACTGGAATAGAAAAAATAGAGGAAAGACAATGGTAGTACCAGCAGAGAATTTCTCGTCAAATGTTTCAAGTGTGGAGAAACCAGAAATAGATTCTATGAATGTAATCAGGGAATGACAAGAAGTTATGTGGCAAATGAGCAATTGAAAGGTGAAGTTACCGGAACTGACTTTACACTAGAGCAAGGAGAATCCCCTATGTTCAGAAGAGTCATGATGGAGCAGAGCAGTGAAGATACCAGATCTACTCAGAGAAAGAGTATTTTCTAGACTGTGTGCAAATCAGGTGGTAAGTGTTGCAAGGTTATTGTGGATAGTGGAAGTACTGATAATTTGGTATATGAGGAGATGGTAGTGAAGCTTGGATTAAAGAGGCTTGAGCATCCTTGTCCTTACAAGGTAAGTTGGTTACAAGATGATCAAAAGTTAGAAGTAAAGAAACAATATTTGGTGAATTTTATTATTGGGCCTTTTAGGGATGAGGTCTTATGTGATGTTGTATCTATGAGTGCTTGTCATGTCTTTCTGGGAAGACCTTGGAAGTTTGATAGAGGGGCTATTTGTGATTGTAGAAGAAACTTGATCACTATTGAGAAATATGGGCATAAGTTCACATTGACTTCTTTGAAGGAGAAAGAGAAGGAGGTGAAGAATCTGAGTCTTGAGAAAAGTTGCAGTACTGAGAAACTAGTTGCAAAGGTTATACTGGAAGATGGCATGAGTTTACAGAAGGATCTGATAGATAATCTTGGTGGAAGATAGAATCGGATGACATAAAGCTTATGGTGAGAAACCGAATGAAGTCTTGTGGCATAAATAAATCAGAGTTGCAGAAGAAAGAGACCAATAAGAAGAGACCATGTGCAGATCTGAAACAAAGGAAGAGAAACAAAGAGAGTCAGGGGCTAGAGAATTTGGTTGAGGTCCCAGAGGAGCTAAAGAAGAGGTTTGCAGATAAAGAAGATGTTTGGATTAGAAATGAGCATGGGGTCTTTATCCCGAATCCTTTTCAATGTTCATGAGTTGCCTCTCATGAAACATCTCTTTCTACTTGGGGTGTCTGATGCAAGAGCATCCCTGGTTTATGAGCAATCTTTCATCAACCCAAAAAAATATTTCCTTTCAGTTTAGTTCTTATTCAGTTCAATTTGCAGTTTTGTGTGTTCCTACCAGTAGGTGTCGACTGTTGCTTTCTTTTCATTGCAGATCCTATTTTCGGTCTCAAGGCTGGTTCATGTGCTTAATTCCATATTTTTCAGTCCATTTGGATTCTTTTACGGCTAGTCATCACTCTTGGTTTGACTTTTTTTGGGTTCCGAGATAGCTCTTGTGCTTACTAGTTGGTTTTCCTTCATTTCTAGAGCGGTTTCTTGGCATGTGGATCTATTTGGGGTCTTGTCTAATGTTCTTTGGTGTGTGGCCGACCTTCCTGCTGATCCGCACTTCTTGGTTGTTATTTTTCAGAGGAATTTCTTTCATTCTTAGGGCTGACCTAGTTACACATTTCATTCTTCTACATTGGTAAATGTAATCTTTTGTGGTCGACTCGGATATGTTCCTAATGCAGGAGCATCCCTGGTTCATAACAATCTTGCATCAACCAAAAACATTTCCTTTCTGTTTGCAGTTTCATCTTTCTTTTTGTGTGCCCGATTTTGGCTCATCGGATCCTGTGGAGTTGGATTCTACTTGAAGACTTGATCATCTTTCTTGTTTCCAGACCGCATCGCATTTGGATCATTTTCCGGCAAGATATCGTTATCGGTTTCCTTGAGAGTTTCCTGTTGTCGGTTGACAGTTCTTGTTACCGATTGCCTGGACCTATTTTGGTGATCTACCGGAAACCCTTTCGAAGCTTGCGAACCCTTGGGCATTTATTCTGATGTTCCTTGGCATGTGGCCGACCTTTTCCCATGATCTACGTTTCATCCTTTGTATTTTCTGGAGGAATCTCTTGGTGGAGGTTGACCTTGTTTATTTTACACATTAGGTCTTGTTCTTCGGGTTTTGATCCCTTTTTGGGCTGACTGGATCCTTTGGATCGATAAATATAATTATAATTGCGCATTAAAATGTAATCGATAGAAAAATCAAGTAGCTAGACTGTGCATAGAAGATAGATCTCACGATTTTGAAAACACTGCAGAAGAGAGGAAGGCGAAATATGCCTGTACCCGGTTGAAGGGTCATGCATCTCTTTGGTGGGAGCATTTGCAAGATGATAGACAGAGAAGAGGTCAAGAGAAGATTAAGACATGGGATCAGATGATTGCTAAGTTGAAGTCAAAGTTTATACTAGTTGATTATCAAGTGAATCTGTTCCGGAAGTTGCAGAACTTGAGACAAAAGGAATCTAGTGTGAAGGAGTACACCGAAGCATTTCACACGTTGAATATCAGATCCGGACATGTTGATGATGAATTTGAACAAGTTGCAAGATATTTGAATGGATTGTGGATGTCTATACAAGATGAACTCAGTTTGATCAAATTGGAGAGTGTTAAAGAAGCTTACCAGTATGCTCTAAAGGCAAAAGAGAAGTTAAACAAAAGACAAGACCAGAGGTAGAGAGGCAGAGGTGGAAGGTTTACCGAAGGAATATTTCAAGGAGGAAGAAGATATACCGAAGGTAGAGGAACCAATACAAATCAGAACAAGGACAAGGAAGTGAACAAATAAGGTAATTCATATCGAAAGGATGATTGAAATTTCTATCGGATGGTTACAGTAATGAGAATTTTGGAAGAGAAGACAAGAGAACATTTAGAGGAACCTTCTTTAAGTGTCGAGGAGAAGGATATTATGCATTCAAGTGTAAGAAGATACAGAATACCAGAAGAGCAACAGTGGTGGAAGAAAATCCCACTAGATCAGACAACAAACTAAAAGATGGAGAACCGTTGGTGATGAGGAGAGCTTTGTGTCATACTAGAGGAGATGAAGAGCCCTTGCAGAGGAAGAATCTATTCAAGACTAGATGTAAGGTATCTAGTAAGTGTTGTAAAGTTGTTATTGATAATGGTAATTGAGATAATATTGTTTCAGAAGAGATGGTGAATAAGTTAAAATTGGAGAGATTGAAACACCCTAAGCCTTATCAGATAGCATGGCTTTGAGATAAACATAAGTTGTTAGTAAGTGAACAATGTTTGGTGAAATTGAAAATTGGGAATTATCATGATGAAGTCTTGTGTGATATTATGCCTATGGATATTTTTCATCTTTTGTTGGGTAGACATTTGCAATTTGATAAACAGGTAGTACATGATGGGAGGAAGAATACATACCTTATTGTGGCCAACGGGACAAAGAAAACCTTGTTACCCTTGGAGGAACCTTTGAAGAATGAAGTATATACAAATGCTAGAATTTGTTTGGTAGATGGAAGGAAATTCATGGATGGATTGAGACAGAATGTGTGTTTTGCCTTAATTCTAAAGAAGACTGAGAAACTAGAACTGGAAGGAGAACAACCAGAAGAGATAAAAGATTTTCTAAAAGAATATGAAGACATCATTTCAGATAATGTACCTAATGGATTTCCACCTATGAGAAGTATTAGTCATTGCATGGACTTGGTTCCTAGAGCTAGTTTGCCTAACAAAGTTGCACACCGACTGACACCGACAGAGAATGAAGAATTGAATAGACAAGTGCATAAGTTGTTGAAGAAAGGTTTGATCGGGGAAAGTTTGAGCCCTTGTGCGATACCATTAGTATTAGAACCTAAAAAGAATGGAGAGTGGAGAATGTGTATTGGTTTTTGAGTAATAAACAAGATCACAGTGAAATACCGGTTTCCTTTGCCTAGGATGGATGACATAATGGACTGTTTGAGTGTAGCAAAATAATTTACAAAGATACATCTGAAGAGTGGATATCATCAGATTAGGATCATAGAAGGTGATGAGTGGAAGACAACATTTAAGACAAATGAAGAACTATATGAATGGTTGGTGATGCCTTTTGGATTGACTAATGCACCGAGTACTTTCATGAGGCTGATGAATGAGGTATTGAAGTAATTATTAGGTAAGTTTGTTATTGTGTATTTAGATGACATTTTGATTTTCAGTTAGACAAAAGAGCAGCATTTGTTGCAGTTAAGACAAGTTTTGCAGAGATTGAGAGAAGAGAGGTTGTTGATCAATATTAAGAAGTGTACTTTCATGAAGGATGAGTTAGCCTATTTGGGATTTGTGATATCTGAGGATGGTTTGAAGATGGACCTTGAGAAAGTGAAAGCAATTGTTGAGTGGTGTACACCAGAAAGAATTGGAGAGGTAAGACCATTTCATGGATTGGCTAGTTTTTACCAGAAGTTTATCAAAAATTTCAGTTTAGTTTGTAACCCTATGACTGAGACCATGAGAGGAGATAAGAAGGAATTCAAGTGGACCACCAGAGAAAACAAAAGTTTTGAACTATTAAAGTAGAAAGTGTTTGAGCAGCCTGTGTTGGCTTTACTAGATTTCAACAAAGTATTTCAAGTGGATTGTGATGCAAGTGGAACAATAGGAGAAGTCTTGAGTCAGGAAGGGAGAGCAATAGCCTATTTCAATGAGAAATTGAATGATGCCTGGAGGAGATATTCAGTGTATGATCAGGATTTTTATGCCATAGTTCAAGCCTTGAAGAAGTGGAGACATCACTTGTTGCCTAGGGAGTTTGTGTTGTATATAGATCATCAAGTTTTGTAGTATTTGAACAGCCAGAGTAAGTTGAATCAGAGATATATGAGATGGGTAGAACTCTTGCAGAGTTATACCTTTGTGCTTAAGCATAGAAGTGGGAAGTCTAACAAAGTTGTTGATACATTGAGTAGGAGAAGGAATTTGCTGATAGAGATGAGAGTGACAGTATTAGGATTTGAAGATTTGAAGATTTGAAGACCTTGTCTGATGAAGACCCGAATTTTGCAAAACCTTGGAAAGCATGTAGAGAACCGGTCATGGTAGATAGAAGCAAGTGGTTGGATTACTTCATTCAGGATGGGATGTTATTTAGAGGAGTTCAATTGTGCATACCTAAGAGTTCAATGAGGGAGAGTCTGATAAAGGATCAACATAGTGGAAGACTAGCTGGACATTTTGGTATTGACAAAACAATAGTATTGGTGTGTGAACAATCTTCTGGCCCCATATTCATAAGGATGTTAAGAGATATATGTGTAGAGTTGTAGAGTTTGTCAAGTTGAAAAGAGTAGTAGTTAGAATGTGGGATTGTATAAACCTTTGACAATATCGGTAAGACCTTGGGAAGATATAAGCATGGATTTTGTACTTGGATTACCTAAGACACCAAGAGGGAATGATTCTATATTTGTGGTAGTGGATAGATTCTCAAAGATGGCTCATTTCATACCTTGTAAAAAGACATCAGATGCATTGCATGTAGCAGACCTATTTTTCAAGGAAGTGGTGAGATTGCATGGATTACCTAAGAGCATAGTTTTAGACAGAGACACTAAGTTTGCTGGCTATTTTTGGAGAATACTTTGGAAGAAGATGAGGACATATTTGAAGTTCAGTTCTACTTTTCATCCACATATTAATGGACAGATACAAGTTGTTAACCGGAGTTTGGGAAATTTGTTGAGATGTTTAGTGGGAGATGAAACCGGAAGTTGGGATTTGATCCATGCACAAGCAGAGTTTGTCTACAACAATTAATTGAATAGGAGTACTAAAAGAACGCCTTTTGAGATTGTTATCGAAGTGCATCCTAGAGGTATATTAGAATTGAGAGACATTAGGAGTGAAGATCGGAGAAGTTCAGAAGCAAAAGATTTTGCAGATCACATGGCAATATTGCATATTCAGGTTAAGCAACATTTGGAAGACATGAACAACAAGTATAAGGAGAAGGTAGATGAGAAGAGAAGACATAAGGAATTTGAAGTTGGCAATGAAGTGATGGTATATATGAGAAAAGAGAGATTCTCGATTGGAACTTATAACAAATTGCAGATGATGAAGTTTGGACCTTGCAAGATTTTGAGGAAGTTCAGTTCTGGAAATGCATATGAAGTGGAGTTACGAAATAGCCTGAGTATTTCACCTGTGTTTAACATTGCATATATTCATAAGTATCATGAACCAGAAATCAGTGAGGACAGTATTGCAGACTAGGAGAAATAGTTGCCCCGAAAGGAGCTGGATCAGATTGAAGAGATTTTTGACAACAGGATTGGGCGTAGTACCAGGAGTAGTTAGTATAAGGAGTATCTCGTGAAGTGGAAGGATAGACCAGTTGAAGATTCTTCTTGGATTTCTCAGGCAGAGGTAGACCGCCTTGGTTTTCTTCTAACCCCAGCAAAGTGAGAGGGTCACTTTTTTAATAACCTCGGATGTTTGATGCAGGAGCATCCCCAGTTCATAGCAATCTTGCATCAACCAAAATATTTTCCTTTCTATTTTCTTTTTGTTTACAGTTTCAAATTTTCTTTCTGTGTGCCCAGTTTTGGCTCACTAGATCCTATGGAGTTGGATTATACTTGAAGACTTGATCATATTTCTTGTTTCCAGATCGCATCACATTTGGATAATTTTCTGACAAGATATCGCTACTGATTTCCTTGACAGTTTCCCGTTGTCGGTTCACAGTTCTTGTTACCAATTGCCTAGACCTATTTTGGTGATCTACCAAAACCCTTTCGAAGCTTGCAGAGCCTTGGGTGTTGATTCTGACGTTCCTTGGCATGTAGCTGACCTTTTCCTGCAATCTACGTTTCATACTTTGGATTTTCCAGAGGAATATCTTGGCGGAGGCCAATCTTGTTTATTTTACATGTTAGGTCTTGTTCTTTGGGTTTTGATCCCTTTTTGGTCCTCCTGGATCCTTTGGATTGATATATATAATTGTAATTGCTCATTAGAATGTTACCAATAGAAGAATAAAGGAGTTAGACTATGCATAGAAGATAGATCTCACGATTCAAGGTCCCGGTTGTGACCTATTTTTTATATTCTACTGGTTGGATATAATCAATTTTCATGGAATAAAACAATATGTTTTGCATTTCCTCCATCATATCTTTTTTTTTTTCGTTGTGTTTACTCTTGTTGACAAGTCTAGATTGATCTCTTTGAAGTCCCTCCTCACTGTTGACTGCTTCAATTCTAGAGGGTATATATTGGGTATTATGTAATCATTTGTGGGGCAGAGGAAGTAGAAATCAAAATAGAGATTTAGATTGGTGATTAGTGATTCAGTTGATTCTGAGAATCCTGGTTGGATTGTATCTGGCCTGTAGCCTGCATGTAACCAATTAACTATTGGATGTTCTATGATGATTGTATGATGATAATCAGTTGGTTGTCAAAGGTTCTAAGACATTAATATGATATGTTTCTGTAATCTTGCTATATTTTCTTGTTGCTTTCGTTGTGTTACTCTTGTTGCATAAGTCAGTCAGTTCTCTTTTGAGGGTTTACCAGTTATGGTTGCATCAAAATATTTCATCAAATTGGAGAACAACCTGCCCAAATTGTTTTTCGTGCACTTCTCTCAAATTTACGAAATGCATAACCTACAATTGCAGACCGACAACTCTAATTTCTCGGTCAAGTTCATCACTCACCTCTACAGAACAATCTATTTTCTTACCATCAAAACATCTATTTGCAAAAAATGAAATGGTGTCATTGCATAATAAATGCATGTTGTTGTCTTTAACAAAGTCTATTGCCCTATCTACTGCAGAACAACTCAGGGGATTGACATGCTCAAATTCAGATGAAGAACAACTCCAATCTAAGATCTTCTTATGTATTGGCCAAGAGGTTATGTTATGTACAAATCTATGGGTGGAAAAAGGACTTGTTACTGGTGCACTTGGACAATTCAAAGAAATTGTATACAATGATGGTAAAAAACCACCTCAACTTACCTTATTTGTTGTTGTTCAGTTCAAAAATTACATAGGCCTGACTTGGGATCACAACAACCAAAAAAATATCTCTCTAACTCCAATATGTCGTGGTCTCTGACAATGGATACCACTAAAAATGGCATGGGGCTTAACAAGACAAAAATCATAGGGACTCACACTTCAAAGAGAAACAATTATAATTGGCAACATTGATCAACAGGGGCTGGCATTCACAACTATTTCAAGAGTTCATGAACTTATAAGTCTTCGCATTCACATTCCAAAGATATCCACACATGCAACAAATCCCACATGTTACTCGATGTAAAGAAGAGAAAGCACACTTGAAAAAATTATTAGATGCAAACACTTGGAGCAATCGAATGTAACTACAAACACATGAGGTTTGTTCCTTCTTTTCTTAGTTCAATACTTATACTATGCATAATATTCAATCTTATCACATTTCTCAATAAAACAACTCTATTTGACAAATTATAGATGTTTTGTAATAATGTGTGACATGTTCAAAAGAATGGTTCTGGTTTTGATCTCTATATGGTAAATTATTAAACTCATTCAAGTTATACAAATCCAGTTTGACAAATATTGTTTTTCCCACTCTTCATCTTTACAATTTGATATCAACTATGAAACTATGTATCCTTTTACAGGGATTGAAATACAATTGGAGCAAAACCTATAAATGAAGAAGATATGCAAAGTTTTTTAGGACATCCTCTTTGAATGTTTAAAGTGCATTTTCTTCGCAGGTTCCAACAAAATTTCAAATATAAACAATGTGTTCAATTACATAAAGTTTAAAATTATAATGTTCATTTTGTACATATTTTTCAAGTTTCTATATACTACAAATTCTAACATTTCAGTATTCCTTTCCTTCACTCTGAAGACTTGATTTTGCTGCTAAATGAATTATCTCTATATGATAGATTGATCAACTTATTAAAGAAACATAAACTATTATATTTCAATTTATCTTTTTGATAAAGCGGTTATCCCCCTATTTCCCCTCTTTATTATTTTTTCCAATGTTTTTGTATTCAACGTATCCATTGCTTTCCAAGGTGCAATTGCTAGTTTTTATTTAAGAATTTTTGGTTACACGTGTTCTACAGTAGGATCATTACATGTTTTCTTTGGTAAAGTGTCTTCTACCATAACATGCATAGTCAACATATATTTAAAAAATTAAAATTATAAAATATTCTTAAGTAAAACAATAATTTTTTTTTGATCAATAAAAGGCCGAAGCCGCATTTTATTTCTTTTGTGAAATTTTTTACAACTCCATTCAGTGTGGGCACCGGTAGGAAAGAATGGAGCTAAGAAAACCTCCGGTCTAGCCCAGATCCCTTAAGGGATCAGATATCAGAACAACTGAAAAATTTTTACAACTCCTCATCTGAGGGAGATGACTGTCTTAATAAGACATTTTAAGTTTCTTTTTGTGCATAAAATCTCGCACCACTCTCTGGATGTACCCGTCTTCACAAAAAAGGAGAAACCACTAATACTCCGAGCTTTAACTTTAGGACCTGAATCCCGCATCTGCAAAAACCTTATTGCAACATACTTTGCCAAACTATTAGTAGCATAGTAAACATGATAATATGAAAAAATCCTTCAATGAATAATATCATCTTTTCTATTTTATGTAAGAGGATTGTAGCCTGGATAACCCTTAGCTTGAAACCATTTTCACCTTTTAGGATTCAATTTAAGAGATTATCCAGGCTACAATTCTGCCTACACTAATGGAAAGGGTCCATTTCTTAATCACTTTTAACACAGCATACATCTGATACTCCATAGCAAAAATAAATTCATATGCCTATGTATGCACATATAAATGTCAATATGCGAGATTATCATGGAGTCTGCCAGGATCATGATTCTAAATAAAAGTTCACAGTGAAAAATATGTCTGGATAAAGGAATAAAACAACCAGAATAACAAAGGATCTGTACAGAGGCAATAGGACCTACTACAGATCTGAAACAATGATTGAGACTGGGCTGATCACAACTGCCCTTCACAAAACCACTAAAAGATAACCATTCCATTAATTCGCAGAAGATAGTAAAGACCCGAGTGAACCCCACCCGATATAGAAAAGTCCAATACCACAGCTTATACCACTAAAACTGCACCAGGAACCAGTGCAATCTGTCCCCAAAATAAAAACAGGGCAAATATCAATCACAACCAAAGCAAAGAATCAATAATATCAAAAAACAAAGCCAGAATCCTTAGCATGAATACACATAGCCTGGCAGACACCAATTGTCATAAGAAGATATCATATCTGCCAAATTGAAGACTACACCCGAGCTGCCCAGAGCATACTAAACACAGATACCCTGCAGTGGAGTGTAAACCTGCATGTGCCAAAACATGAATAACCGGCACCAACCAAACTCCTTTCAATACTCCTGAAACACCCCTTTACCCACAAACAGGGACAGGAGAGGAGAGGATGATACATGCATATGTGAAGGTTTGAATAAGGATATCGCTGAGTTAGTTTTTGAGCATATATACACAAACTCATATATATATATAGTATCTGTATATATATATATGCATATTTGTGTGTGTGAAATAGTATGAATATCTATTTACACCCACCCACACACACACACACACACACACACACACACACACACACACACACACACACACACACACACACACACATATATATATATATGAATATGTATATTTGTTAGATTGTATATATATTCAAATATATGCAACATCACTGATAACTAAAACCAAGAAAAGTCCCAAACCACTGCTTTACCATTATACATGCAACAACAACCATTTCTAACTGTCCCCGATATAACACAGGGCTATCAGCCGGTGCAAAGAATCAAGAATGTCAGACAATAAAGATCTAGAAATCCATAGCTTGAATACACCTGGCACGGCAGACTCAATAATTATCATAACAGTCATCAAATCTGCCAAAGCAGACAATACCCACACTGCCCAGGGCGTTCTCAACACAGTTAACATGCATTGGAGGGGAGACCAGCATGTGCCAGAACAAGAATAACTGATAACAACCAAACACCTTGCAATACTCCCGAAACACCCCTTTTCAGGTGAGGAGAGAAAGATACTAGCTTATATGAGTTAGTTTTTGTACATGTATACACAAACTCATATATATATAATATCTGAATTTATATATATGTATATATGTGAGAGTGTAAGTGAATGAGTATCTATTTACACCCACACACATACACACACACATATATATATATATGAGTATGTATATATATGTTTATCAATATGATTGTATATATATACATGTATCTATATATATGGATATATATATATGTATATATTTGTATTAATATGAGTCTACAAATATATACATATATATATATATGTGATCATATATATATATATATATCTGTATATATACCAATAAATATTTGTCTGAAGCTTAGACTACAAAAATGCTGTAATAAGGATACCCTGACCTCATTTCCTAGGATAAATACAAGAGGGCCAAGGAGAGGACTTGGAGAGGAGTGAAGTGAGATGTTGACATGGTCAGCGCCAAAGTATTAATCCCAGGGAGAATCCTTCCTAAAGACTGACAAGTTACCATCTGCCCCTAGATTAGCTAACTTGTCAGCTAGAGAGTTACCTTCCCGATAGATATGCTTAACCGAAGTTTCCTCAAAATATTTGATCAGATCCAGAATACTTTTTAATTCCGATTTCAATCTCCAGTTAGTAACTTCCCTAGTCCTGACTGCATTAATAGTTAATGACGAATCACCTTCAATTTCCAGATATTTAATCTTGAGTGATTTAGCTATAATCAGACCCTCCCGCAATGCTAAAAACTCAGCCATGTTATTGGAAGCCACACCTATGGGCTTATTTATGCTAGCTATAAGATCACCGTTGTCTTGATGGATAGCACACCCAATGCCTGCTACACCCGGGTTCCCATGGGACGCGCCATCAAAGTTAAGCTTAGCCCAACCCTTTCTGGGAGGTGCCCATTTTGTTAGCTTCCTATCCATCTCAGCCTGTTTCCCACCTTTCCCAATAAACGGGGGAATTATCAGACCCAACCATTTAGATCGAAGGACCTCATCCCATCTGGATAAGCTAATGGACTTTTCCTGTGTATATCTAAGTTTATTATTGATTTTTTCCACAATTGTTGCTTCGATCTTATTTAGAAGGGATTCTACCCTCAATTTTGATTCTTTGAAGATCCGCCTGTTTCTCTCCTTCCAAATTTCCCAAATGAGGATTGCCGGGGAAATTAACCACACTGAGTGATATATATCCTTTGTGTGAGGAGGTTGCCAACTAAGCAGCCATTCTGAAATGTCCCTAGGTCTCGGCGTCAGCCATCCAAGGCTTGAGCAGAGCCAATCCCAACATCTCTAACTGAAACTGCAATTGAGAAGCAGGTGATCCGCATTTTCTTCCTCAGATTCGCAGAGAGGACATCTCGAAGGACCCAGGAAACCTAATTTTGAGAACCAGTCTGAGGTAAGAATTCTTTTTTGGAAAGCTGCCCATGAGAAGATACCAGCTTTAGGAAGACCAATGTTATTCCAGCATAGGCTAATCGGTATATTAGGATAGGTTGCAGCTCGACTGAGTTTTAGAAGTGAGTATCCTTCTTTGGCTTTGTAAATGCCAGACGAGCTACCCGCCCATATTATCCTGTCTTTCCCAGAATGTAATGAAAATTGCCTATGCCTCAAATTATTCCAAAGGATCTCCTTATCAGAATTTGACAAATTCATCTCATCAAGGGGTTTCCACTCCCAACCCAAGGCGGGATCATTGGAAATAAGCTTGATATAATCCTTAACAAACCTACCCCTGATAGCTTTGCAATGTTCAATACCTTCTAGGCTAATACCAGTTTTGTCTAAAGCTGGATAGCCCCCCCAAGAGTCTTCCCAGAACAGAGCCTCAGATCCATCCGCGATATCCCAAGAAATATAATCCCTGATCACCTTTCTACATTCCATCATAAAATTCCAAACTTTGGATCCTTTGGGTACTATTTCCGTCCTCAAAATGCTATCAGGGTTGGAATTGGTAAGATATTTAGCTTTGAGGATCCTTACCCATTTAAGATTAGGATCCGAGTACATTTTCCAGACTAATTTCGCCCCCAGAGCCAAGTTTTGTGCCCCCAAATCTTTGATGCCAACTCCCCCAAAACTGATAGGTTGGCTAATTTTGTCCCAAGAAATTAATGCGAATTTCTTTTTGTCTGAATCCATATTCCAAAAGAACTTCCTCATCTTTTTTATCATATCGAGCCGAGCTCCTTTAGGTAGCTGCTGGCAGGACATTTGATATATCGGAATAGCCGCCAAAACAGCTTTAAGTAAAGTAATCCTCCCAGCCGAAGAGAGACATTTATTCTTCCAAGAATTCAACCTGAGATCCATCTTGTCAAGGATACCTTTCCATAATGAAATTAAATTGTTTCCCTTATCCAACAGTATCCCTAAATATTTACAGGGCAGTTTCCCTCGATCAAACCCAAAAATATTACATATATCTGTTTCTAAGTTCTGCGAAGTATGGAAAAAAAAGATTTCCGATTTATTCTTGTTTACTTCCTGACCCGAGGCTAAAGCATAAATGTCAAGAATCCTTTTGAAAGCCATGGCTTCCGACCTATTCGCACATCCCATCAGCATTGTGTCATCCGCAAACTGCTGGTGAGTAATAGCCTCCAATCCATTAGTGATTTTAATGCCTTTAATAATCTGGTTCATGCGAGCACATGAAATGATTCTCCCAAGGCCCTCTGCCATTATGATGAATAAGAAAGGGGATAAAGGATCCCCTTGTCTAATCCCTCTAGATATCTGGAAGAAGCCTGCAGGAGAACCATTAATGAGTAATGATATCCTGGGAGATGAGATGCATTCGAATATTAAATTGATCCATTGTTTAGAAAACCCAAAGGATTCTAAACATTTACACAAAAATCTCCAGTCGACTTTGTCATATGCCTTTTTGATGTCTAATTTGATCATCATAGCTGCTGAATGATTTAGATGTAACGAGTGCATGATTTCTTGCGCCACAATAATACCATCAAATATGGATCTGCCTGGAACAAATCCTGTCTGTTCCTCTGAAATTATGCAAGGGAGAATGCCCTTCAATCTATTCGCTAAAATTTTTGTAAAAAGCTTGTAGATTGTGTTGCATAAGGAAATAGGTCGGAATTCATCAAAGTTTCTTGATTCCTCTTTCTTAGGAATCAAAGTTATGAAAGTATTGTTGATCTCCCTTAAAATACTTCCAGAATTTCTTACGGCTTCCAAAGCATCCACCACCTCCTTACCAATAATGTGCCAACATTTTTGGAAAAAGCAAGCTGGAAAACCATCGGGACCGGGAGCTTTATCCGGGTTAAGTTGCCCCAATGCTAATTTTACTTCAGATTCCGAAAGTTTGTTGCAAAGACCTTTGTTTTGATTTTCAGTTACGATCTTAGGAATATTCCTAAGCAAAGCTAAATTGGCGTCTTTAGGAGAAGATTCCAAACTGAATAAAGTTTTGAAATGGTTCACCGCTTCTGTAGCAATGTCCTTTTGATCTTCTAGAAGGATGCCATTATTGCTCATGATCTTGTGAATACTATTGGTGATCCTCCTATTTTTTGTACTGTTGTGGAAGAACTTAGTATTCCTATCCCCATTTTGAAGCCAATTCTCTCTAGATTTCTATTTCCAAAAAATTTCTTCTTTTGTTAGCGTATCCTCATATTTCCCGAGAAGCTCCTTTTCCTTGAGGAAGCTCTCCTGATCCATTCCAAGTCTAAACACCTTTTCATTAAGGTCTGCAATTTCTTTTTCTAATGAAATTTTGGTTTCAAAAATATTACCGAAGACTTCATTATTCCAATTCAATAACTTGCTTTTAAGATGTTTTAGTTTATTTACAAGGCAAAACATTTTTGAACCCTGAAAATTAACCTCCGACCACCACCTGGCAACGAGATCATAGAAATCCGGATTTTGCATCCACATTTTTTCAAACTTAAAGGGGCAGCACCTCGGTGTAGCCTCTCCCTCAATATTGAGGATGACAGGATAGTGATCAGATCCTGACGAAGGGAGTAACAAAGCTGAGAGATTAATTGCTAGATCGTTCATATTTCCTTTAAAAAGGAATCTATCTAATCTCTCAGCGATTTGAGTAAAGCCTGATCTTCTATTGTACCAGGTATACACACCATTACTAGTTTCTATATCAATCAGATTGTTCAGATCTACCCACTCTCTAAAGTCTTTTAAAGATTGTGGTTCCCTGCGAATACCACCCTTTTTCTCTGATAAATTTAGGATAGCATTGAAGTCTCCTCCTAGAATAACAGGGGAAGAGGGATCTATTTCCATCATAAACGAGATTTCCGACCAAACTTTGCATTTCCCAGCATCTGGAATCGGGCCATAGATGTTTATAAGGGTAAATGAGAGCTTACTGTGTTTGCTTGTAACCTTTCCCAATAGCCAGTTTCTGTTTCCTGCTAATGGACAGAATAATATACTACGCGAATTCCAAATGATACCTAATCCACCAGAGGCACCCCTGGCTTCCACAAATTCCCAGCTTAGAAAACCTAATTTCCTTTTAAAAGCCTCAGCTTCTACCTGGGCTAATTTAGTTTCTTGAAGGAGAACGATGTCATGTTTCCATTTTATGATGTTGCGTCTAATAAGACGCTGTTTGTTAGGGGCATTCATGCCCCTAACATTCCACGAGGAGATTTTCATTGGACCGAGGGAAGGCCCTTCCCCTTCCCAGCATCAAAGAAGGCAGTTAATTTGCCTTGATCTTTAGCATTTCCATCCTGCAACCTTAATTCGCTTAAAGATTTTCTGCCTCTACTTCTAGCTTCTCTAGCGCAGTCAGGGGTGTTTTACCCGTCATATATGTTTGTTATTCCTAAGGGTAGTTGGGGAATTGTCACTCCTTCTCCGTCATCCTCTCCCAGTTGGGACTGAGCTGCTGTGTAGTCATTGACAGGGAGAGGGGTGATATCTCCTTCCCTATTCTCATTATTATCTCCCACATCCAAAGAGGCCAGAAGTTCCTGAATTAGAAACCTCTTCTCAGCTTCTTCTTCCGGGGAAAGATTTTCAACTTCATTATTATTAAATACCTCTAGAACAACAGCCATTCTAGAAGACATTTCTTCTTGATCAGCCTCATTTTCTTGCCCCATGTTTACAACTGATTTTGTTTCAGAAGGAGATTTCAATGAATCCACCGAATCGGAGATTCTTTTTGACATCTCCACTAAGGCTTCTTCTTTAATGGAATTTGCCTCATCTATTATCTTATCAAGGTCATTAATATTACTAAGATTGTTTTGGTTATTTTCATCTGTATTAGTCACAGGAGGGCAGATAGCATTTTCATGGATAGAATTTAATGTGATTTTATCATTCTGTTCTGAAATAGGGTTTTCCTTGTGATCGATACTTTTAACCAGTGCCGGGCTTGATTTCAGCCAAATATCAGATTCATTTATGACCCCATCATAGAAGGTGGGATGAATGTTCCATTCCCCCCTTTTTGTTACTAGCTTGGTGGGTTCCAAGACCCGGGAGTTACAATCAAATTCAACTAAGATTTTGGTGTTTTTGTTTGAAACCATATTTTCTAACCCTTCGCAGCCCAAAAAGGACCCGAATTGTTCCCCTAAGAATTCCAAAATTTTAAAATCCAAATATTCGATAGGTAAAGAGCCCAGATTAATCCATCTTGGGTATTTGTTTATATTCTGTGAATGTGGATCAAAATTCGGCATCCATTCACATCGAAAAAAACCAAAACCTCTATACAATTTAGCCTTACCATGCAAAATGTCATCCTTTGTTTTTTTATTATTACACAAAATAGCAAGAAAATTATTTTCCAGGATAGTAATACTTACCTGTCCCGGATATAGGGCCAGCCACCAGTCGACAATCCTTTCTATATCATCACCGAATCCAGTCCATTTTACAAAAACCCCATAGTTGTTATATGAATTGAATTGGGGTTCCATCAAATAATCTGGTATCTTGCATATACGCCTCTGCCTAATATTAGGTTTTGGCTCAAAAATTCGAACTTTCCCGAGCGGCTCCAAATTAGCCCCTGTTGCCGGAGAAAGCTTTGAAACTGTGTGTGTGCCCTTATCCATTTTTAAAGCTGTATCTTTATTAATGCCCATCTTTTTCCTGGTTCTTTTCGAATGATACACTTGCCATCTTCCGTCGGAGGGAAGCGACAGGGTTTTGGCGTTTTTAGCCCTAAATTCATTATTTATCCCAAAGTCGCCCAATCTGGAGACCGAATCCTTCCTTTCATATGACATCGTTGTGTTTTTTGCAGGGATTCTCTTACAAGGCGGACTGAAAACCGAGATGCTCTTTGGGTAAGAAGCAAAAACCTGCCTGCTCCCCCCCGTCGAAAAACCTGACAAATGCGTTGGATGTCTATTTCGCATTTTCACCTGTTCGCAGAGCAATAGTAGGATTTTTGTTAATTACTAAGTAAAACAATAATTGTTACAACAATGAACGTTCATTTTTTATAGTAAATTTTTTCATATTTTTTTTAATTTTTATTATTATAAAATTTTGGACAAAATTTGCTATTGTGTTAAGAGGTGGTATCATTATGAGTATGAACCATCCATTTTCAAAGTTGGTGTTAAGTTACAGTGTTCTACAGTGGAAGTAAATATGTAAATAAAAATAAAAACATGGTCCACATATATTTAAAAGACACAAATTGTTATAATGTTAGAGACCTTCTATAGTGGAATCATTAGGCCCTGGAATCATTAGACTGGCTTGTATATGTAAATAAAAATTAAAGCATAACTGACATATATTAAAAAAAGTAAAACTATAAAATAATTTATAAGTAAAAAATGAGCATTAAATAAATAAAAATAATTTTTTTAGTATACATTAAATAAAATAATTCCGAAGTACATTAAATGGTTCTTCACTAAACAATGTAAATAAAATAAACTATTTTTAAATAATTATATTTTAAGTAAGATCCAATTATTAAGAAAATAAAAAATAATAGTTTATTAAATATTTTGAGTAAGACTTAATTATTAAGTAAATAAAAATAATAATTTATTAGACAAATAAAATATTTTTTTAATTTTTGTAAAGTAAAATAAAAGTGTTTTGAAGTACATGAAACAATTTAACTTTATATTTCGTATTCTTTTAATATACATGTATTTCATATAGCTATACTAGTTATGATAATGTCTATATATTTTTACCTTATTTTATTGATTAAAATTACTAATTACAATAGTAGCAATATGTAGGTTGTAATTGACTATACCTTTACAAAGTCTTTTGATATAAATTTGACAATTATTTAAGATTAAATAAATAATTAATAATTAAATAAAGTATTTAATTTCATTTATAATGTTCCAGTATTTAAATCACATCTTTATTGCATATAAAAAAAACTAATTAACTTAAATTAATTAAATTTATTTGGATAGCTCAAAAAACAAAAACAAAGTTAGCTCTGCAACTTTCCCGCCTCTGCCTGCGTTTGAATCTAAACCATCTTTATGACTGCCCCCTCTAGGGAGGTCCCTTCCTCCCTGCAACCAGACCCACCCCCCCGATACCATGGTCGGTTCACATGCTGTTGGTTCTGTTGATGGGACCCCACTGTCTGTGGGTCATACAGAAAAGACCACCAAGATTAATATTCCTTCTTGCTCTTCATGTTTGGTACTGACGGACTCTAGCCTGAATGATGGAGACAAAGGATTGGATAACCCGAAAGAAAATAAGAAGAATATACCTCCCCCAGGCCGAAATCTGCTGTCAGACAGAAGAATGAGGAGCTTGGTAAGAAAGATTCCAAAACCAACTGGAAAAGCACCCTTCTTGGGTCCACTAATACAACTTTGGAAGCGGCTTTTCCTAAATTTACCCAAACTAACGAAGGAATGAAGATCAAGCTCCCAGATACTCTCATGGATAAAATCACTTCATCTCTTCACTTGGCGATAGTTGGATGCTTCTTCTCCTTCAGGCCATCTATTGACATGATTAGGAGATGGGGTGAATCAAGATGGAAACTAAATGGCAGTTTCAACATCTCGACAATGCTAGGAGGTCTCTTCCTTTTCAAATTCACTATGGAGGAAGACCTGATCTTTGTCCTCTCAGGCTCCTAGGCCTATGGGAAGCATTTTCCAACTCTAGCTAAATGGAAGCCTAGTTTTGACCCTTCAATTGAACTCAACCGCATGGCTCCCATTTGGGTTAGACTCACTAGCCTACCATTGGAATTCTAGGATGAACACATCTTCCGTTGAATTGGAAACTTGTTCGACAGTTATGTTACATCGGATTCGGTCACTCTTGCTAAATCCAGGTTGGTTTATGCCCGTTTTTGTGTCAATATTGCGATTAACAAAGCTCTCCCCAATTTTGTTTCTTTTAACTCGAAGTGGGGAAAATAGTCTTAGGCCATTGTTTATGAAAATGCTACTCTTTTTTGTCAGAAGTGTGCTAAACAAGGGCACACGTATGCTAAGTGCAAGACCTAGGCGTCTATAGAACCCAAGCTGAAAGAAAAGGCTATTGTTGATGAACCCATCAGTCCAAGCGCTCCCTCTTCATCAACCCCCTTGGGACTGCCTAATACGAGTGAAATTCCCGATGATTACCCCCACATTGACAAGATCCTTGAGATCTTAAAAACCCTGGTTGATCCGGTGAAGAAAGCTAGTGCAGTTGTACCCCTGGAAGAGGGGGAAATCCCCCCAGTGACAAGCCTTCGACTATCCCCTGGTCCCTCTCCATCCCCCTCCTTGGCTACGGGTAATGACTACCTCTCCCCCAAGCCTCTATCTATTTCTATCCCCACAACCCCTCAACCCTCCAACCCTGGTGGAGCTATGACCCCCTCGGGTGTGAAAAAGTTGTTAATCACAACTCTTCCTTGTCCCCTTAGCAAGGCGAAGACGTCTATTGAAGTAGATAAATCCCCCATACCAACTCCTCCTGTGAAGTTATCACCATCTGGATCTCCTCCGGTGGATAATGAGGAATGGCTGACCCAGAAGAAGAAACCCAAGGCTAAGAAAGCAGATGTGGGGGGTACTGAAATAAAGTCAGAAGTCCATTAGAGAGGGTGTTGAGACATAAGGTTATGGAAAGGGATATTGCAAGGGGAAAACAACTAACCCTTGATGGAATTAACAAAAATAAGAAATGAAGATCCTCTCCTGGAACATAAGGGGTCTTAACAATCCCCAGAAGCAATTTGCTATTAAACAGTATATCTTGGAAATGAAACTTGATATTTGTCTTCTTTAGGAGGTTAAAATATCCTACCAAACTTTTGCAGCCATTGCTGGTAAACTTTGGCCAGGGGTTACCCTTTTGTATGTGGATGCTTTGGGGGCGTCTGGGGGAATCGTTACCCTCTGGGACCCCTTTTTGTATGATGATAGTTAGCACTCAGAACTTCCTAGCGGTTACTTTTTAAAATGGTGAGCACTACTGGCACCTGTTCAATATATATGGCCCCAATTCCAAAGTGGGAAGGCATCTAGTGTGGGAGGAAATCTTTGAACTCATCCTTGCGGACCAAAAGTCTCAATACATTGTTGGTAGGAGACTTTAATATCCCCCTCTACCCCTCTGAGAAATGTGGAGGACTAGTGGATTTTTCAGATAGCATGGGAGATCTCGCAAACCTTATTAATGTTGCTAGCCTCTTTGATCTTGATCTTCAAGGTGTCCCCTACACTTGGTCGAATAATAGGAAAGGAAATCATCTAATTCAAGTAAGACTGGATAGATTTCTTGTCTCTACCAACTGGGATATTGGTCACAACTCCTACCTTAAGACTCTCCCAAGGAAAACTTTTGATCATAGCCCCCTCCTCCTCCATTGGAAGGATAGACCCAACCTAGGTTCTCTCCCTTTTCGTTATGAGATTATGTGGGCCTTCCACCTGGACTTCAGAGACCTGGTCAAGGGATGGTGGGCTACCCCGATCCAAGGGACTGCAATGTTCAGAATTGCTGAGAAACTGAAACTCATCCATAGGGATGTTAAAGGTTGGAATAAGGCAACTTTTGGTGACATCTTCAAGAACAAAAAGGAGTCATGCTCCAGATTGGAACAATTCCAGAGCAATATGGCTGTAGGTGACCCCCCTCACTCTCTGTTGGTTGAGGAAGAAGAATGCCCTAAGAATTGGAAGGAATTGCTTTGTAAGGAGGAAATCTACTGGAAACAAAGATCCAGATTTTAGTGGCTGAAAGAGGGGGACAGAAACTCGGCCTTCTTCTACCACTCAATGAGCATCCATTAAAGGAGAAACTTTATCAAATGTCTAAAGGATGACTCGGATCAGGAGATCATTGGAGAATCCCTGATTGGCCAAAATGCCATTGACTTCTTCATCAGTATGTATACTGAACCTGGAAGAAACAATGTGTCTCTCCAAGATAGGCTTTTGAGTAAGCTCCCTAATGCCATTAGGGAGGAGGATACCTGTCAGCTCCTTGCTCCTATCTCCTCAGAGGAGGTTCACTTGGCGGTCTTTGCGATGGGTGCCTTCAAGACCTTGGGCCCAGATGGCTTCCCCTCGGCGTTCTTCAAGGATTATTGGGACATCGTTAGTTATGATGTTACTAAAGCGGTGAAGGACTTCTTCAAGACTGGAAAATTACTAAAAAAATTAAATAACACCTACATCGTTCTTGTCCCCAAGTCTTTGAACCCCAGCTGTATGAATGACTTTCGGCCCATAAGCCTTTGCAATTCTATCTACCAAATAATATCTAAGGTCTTGGTGAATAGAATTAAGCCCCTTCTGGCAAATTTTATCACTCCCTCCCAGAAAGGTTTTATCCCTGATTGTCAAATTCTAGATGCAGCCATTGCCACCCATGAAATAATTCACTCCATGGACAGGAGCAAAATCCCAGGTATGGCTTTCAAGCTTGACATTTCAAAAGCTTATGATAAAGTTAACTGGTGCTTTCTTTTTAAAACACTCTCAAAAAGTGGGCTTCAACCAGAAGGTTGTTGAGATGATTCAGGAATGTGTTTCTATGGTCCAGTTCTTGATCTTGATCAACGGGACCCCTAGGGGCTGCTTTAAAGATGAAAAAAGGTATTCGACAAGGAGATCCTCTATCCCCTTATCTCTTCATCATGATTGTTGAAGTCTTGAGTGGGAATGTGGTTGATATGATGATCAATGGGAGACTACAGGGATTCAAAGAAGCTTCTACTATTCCCCCCTCAGTGATCCAGCAATTTGTTGATGATAACTTTCTATTTGGTATATCCTCAGTAATTGAGGCCAAACAATGGAAGAATTTTTTGGAGGATTATGCCTATGCCTCTGGGTAATGTATCAACTATGGTAAGAGTAATCTCTTCTTCTTCAACACCTCTGGTGATCTTCAGCTTAGAATCCTCTCTATACTAGGGTGTAAGTCTGCTGCTCTTCCAGGGACTTACCTGGGTCTCCCCCTCACTGTTAAAGAGGTTACCCCTATATTCTGGAATACTATCCTTGAGTGAATACAAAAGAAACTTGCGAGTTGGAAAAGGAAATTCCTTAGTAGTGCAGGTAAGCTCCAACTCCTTGCTGCTTCCCTCTAGGGCATACTGGTGTACTTCATGTTGGCAATATTGCATTATAACAGACAATGAAAGATTGTTGGCATTTCTTAAGGATATTGAGAAGGTTGTTGATGATTATGGATATAACTAATTAAAGATGTTTTACTGTCTTGATATTATTATTTTGTCATTGATGTCAAGAAATTGATTTTCTAATTCAGTATGATGTTGCCATATCTTGAGAAGTATGATATGAAGATTATAAAGATGTCGGTAAAAGACACAGGAAAGAATATGATGAATAAGGGGATGAATAAGGTATTCAATGGGAAACTACTACCAAGTCAGACAATGATGAGATCATGATGTTTTAGATTGTTTTAACATCATACATATGTTGTAAATTGTAAAGGTTAATACTATACTATGTTATCAAGCAAAGAACCTAATCGGTAAACCCTAAGGAATCTAGTCGGTAAACCCTAAGGTTATCGCTATCAGTTAATGAAGGTGGAATGTCTACCGAGTGGAGTTTAGTATTCACCGAGTTGTTACCGAGTTGTAACCGAGCTATAACAGAATGCATTAAATGTTTTCATGCGGTATTTAATGAAGGAAGCTGATGAGCTGGAGTGGATTAAATGATTGGTAAGCCATGGAAGAAGTTTGTTAATGAATCTAAGGAAATGGAAAGTTGGCATGAAGATCTACAGCTCAGATTGAACCGCAATACCCTGGCACAAGTTCCAAGGCAGGGTAAAACATTTTCAGATCGAATGATGCATTGAACTTGGACAAGATTGAAGATTTGATGGCTATGATTGATCATGGGAAATGTGATCAAGGAGATTAAGCGGTTACCTAATTGTTTATAAATAGGAAACTGTTGATAAACAATGTAATGCGGGCAAGTGTATGCATAGGGATGCTACATAGTGATTACCGAGCATTGAAGCTTGAAGACCTATAAGAATAAAAGAGTATAGAAGCTCGACAGATAGACAAGATTAGTTCTATGTCTAGATTGTATTGAACAAATAGGAATCTGCTTTAGCATTTTAGATGTGAAGTTGCAGATAGATTTTTATTACTATTATTTTATGAAAGTGACAGAAAATATCTTAACCGAGTGGACTTAACAGTCTTATATGTAAATCCTCTAGCAAGGTGACATTCTGATTGAGTGTTTTGAAATCCATTAACAAGGTCACTTCTAACAAAGTGAAGATCCTAACAGATCTGAGGGAAATACCTTAACCGGGTCACATCTAGCAATGTGTTTGTAATCTTTAACAGGATTTACTTTTAACCGAGCATACTCTAGAAGAGTATATTTCTTAGTGGGTCTGAAATCCCACAGTGGTTTTTCCCTATTTGGGTTTCCACGTTAAATCTAGTTTTATGAGGTTTATATTGTTCATACGCTTTTGAGTTTGCATGATTAACAGTTTTGGTTATATTACTGATATATATGTTACAGAGGTTGAATCTAATGTTTTTATGGATGATTAAGTTTGTATGATTCACCCCCCCCTCTCATCTTGTTGGCTATTGGATCTGTACTTATATTAAGTATTAGAACTATCAATTGGTATCAGAGCTTTGGACTCCGAAAGGAAAGTTTAAAGGCACTTGAGTTAAAGATCCAAAGATGTATAAGAGGGATGCACCGAAGCTGAACAAGTCAAGTTTCTCTACATGGCAGAAAAGGATGAAGCTACATCTATCAGGAGTTGGAGAATATGTTGTATACTATTTGGAGAATATTTTTTTCACGCCGAGCACCTATCCATTGACTATGGAAGAGATAAAGGTGAAGCAAGAACATATTCAAGCAATGATTGAAATACCATCTGCATTGATCGATTCAGAATTTAATGATCTAGAAGGCTGCAATGATGCAAAGACAATGTGGGATAAGCTCATATCAGTATATGGAGGAGATGAACATGTTCAAAGAGAAAAATTAGACAGTCTGAGAGGACAACTTGAATCTATGAGGATGAATGAAGGTGAGAACATAACCCAGTACAGTACAAGACTAAAAGAGATTGTCAATCAAATCAGAGGAGCAGGTGGAACTATTGAAGAAAAGGATATAACAAGTAAGTTGTTAAGAACCCTTCTACCGGCTTATGCAATCTGAGTCTCTGCAATCAATGAATTGAGGTCTATACCTAATATGCCAGTTTCCTTGGATGCTACTATTGGTAAGCTACATGCATTTGAGTTAAGTAATTTTGATAACAGTGGATCTTCGGTAAATAAAGTTGAATCTGCATTTAGTTCTTTTCATCTTGATGAATCTAATGATTACAATGAAAGAAAGTATAAGTACTCTGAAGGAGATCACAGTGGAGCAAGTGAAAGATTTCAGAAGAACATGGAAGAAGTACACAAACTATATGAGGAAATCAGAAAGCAAAAAGAGTTTGAGGCACTATTAGCCAAAAGGTTACTGAGAGGCAAAGGTAAGTATAAAGGAAAACTACCTTTGAAATGTTTCGATTGTGATAAGATAGGACATATGGCTTCTAACTGTCCTAACAAAGATTTTACTGAAAAGAGAGATTACCGAGATAACAGACAGAAAGATAATCATTGCAGAGGACACCGAGACTTCAAAAGAAGAGATAGAAAGACATGCTTAATAGCTGATGAGGAATCTAATGATGATAAATCAGATGAGACTGATACAGAGGAAGTTGTTTATGTGGCTATCAAGGATGGCTCACATGAAGAAAGGTATGAAGAAAAAGCCCTAATATCTCACATAAACACTAATGATTCTTGGATTATAGATAGTGGATGCTCACATCACATGACAGGAGATAAACAAAAGTTTGTTATGTTAGAAGATTATGATAGAGGCCATGTTAGATTTGGTAATGATGCACCATGTCCAGTAAGAGGTAAAGGATCTATAACACTTCTTGATAATGCAAGATGCAATGATGTTTATTGGGTTGAAGGTTTGAAATACAATTTGTTGAGTGTAGCACAACTAAACAACACAAGTTACTGAATAGAATTTCAGAAAGGAATTGTCAAAGTTCATGACAAGAATGGAAAGTTAGCTGCTACCGGGACACAAACAAAAGGTAATACATTTCACCTTGACTCAACTCGGAATAAGTGTTTGCATGCAAAGATTGATGATACCTGGTTATGGCATAAAAGGTTTTGTCATGTAAATTTTGATAATCTGATCAAAATAAGTAAGAAGCACAGAGTAAGAGGTCTACCGAGTCTTGAAAAACCTGAGAATGCTATGTGCCGAGGATGCCAGATGGGTAAGATGACAAGATCAAGCTTTACAAGTAAGTCTTACACTTCTAAGGGAATATTAGATCTAGTGCACACTGATCTTTGTGGTCCTATGAAAGTTCAAAGTTATTATGGTGATAAGTATTTCATATTATTTTTGGATGACTATTCAAGGATGATGTCAATAATGTTTTTAAAGGAAAAATCAGAAGCTTTTCAAATGTTTAAATGGTATAAGGCAAGAGTTGAAAATGAAACTAGAAGACAACTGAAATGTCTTAGATCAGATAGAGGAGGAGAGTTCACATCTGATGAATTCAACTTATTCTGCAATGATCATGGTATTAAAAGACAAGTCTCTGCACCGAGAACTCCACAGCAGAATGGAATAGCTGAGAGAAGAAACAGATCTATTGTGGATTGTGCTAGAACACTGATGATTGAAAAGAAGGTGTCACAAACATTTTGGAGAGAAGCAATAAGCACAGTTGTTTGCACCTTGAACCGAGTTCAATTGAAGAAAGGTACTTTGAAGACACCATATGAAATCTAGTATGATAATAAACCTAATGTTAGTTATTTTAAAATCTTTGGAAGTAGATGCTATGTTCATAAAGATGATAGAAATGGCAAGTTTGATCAGAAAAGTGAAGAAGGAACATTTTTATGTTACTCTTCTAGGAGCAAAGCATTTAAATGTCTGATCAAATCATCTAACAAAATAGTAGAAAGTGCAAATGTGAAAATTGACGAATTTGTAGAAAGAAATGATGAAGGAAATTCCAAGGAACTAGAAGACTATGATGAATTTGTCTATGTTCAACTGAGAAGTCTTACCGAGAAGACTGTTGAAGAAAATGAAGAGAATATCTAGTTACCGAGTGATGAAGAAGATCATACAGAGCCTATCGAGCCTGTATTAGCCAAGTATGTCAGAAGACATCATGCACCAAGTCAGATAATAGGAGATAAGGATGATCCAGTGATGACAAGAAACAAACTGAGACAGAACACATGTTTGATATCTGAATTTGAACCAAGAATAGTGAAAGAGGCATTTAACAGTGAAGATTGGGTAAATGCTATGGCAGAAGAGATTGATCAAATCAAGAAGAATGACACATGGACACTAATCCCAAGACCAAAGGACAAAAATGTAATCTGTACAAAGTGGATTTTCAGAAACAAGCTAAATGAAAAAGGTGAAGTCATTCGAAACAAAGCAAGATTAGTTTGCAAAGGTTATGCTCAAGAAGAAGGAATTGATTATGGTGAAACTTTTGCACCTATTGCTAGACTTGAAGGAGTAAGAACATTGTTGGCCTATGCTGCTTTCAAGAACTTCAAGGTATATCAAATGGATGTCAAATCTGCATTCCTGAATGGAATATTAGAAGAAGAAGTTTTCATTGAACAACCTGAAGGATTTGTTGAAGACAATAATAAAGATTAGGTATGTAAATTTAACAAAGCTTTATATGGTTTGAAACAAGCACCAAGAGCATGGTATGAAAGATTGCACTCTTATTTGATTAAGATTAGTTTTATAAGGACAAGTGAGAACAACAACATTTAAATGAAGAATGATGAAAATGGAATACTGATCTCAACCGTATTTGTTGATGATATTATATTTTGTGGAAATGACTCTTTATGCAAGAACTTTGGAAATGAAATGAGCAAAGAATTTGAGATGTCATTAATTGGTGAGATAAAGTATTTTATAGGTTTACAAATATTGCAAATGAAAAATGAGATTTTCATTACTCAATCCAAATACATAAAGGAAATCTTGAAGAAATTGGAATGGATGATTCAAAACCAGTAAGTACTCCTATGACTACCAACTGTAAATTATCTAAGAATGATGAATCTGCATCTGTTGATGAGACACTCTACCGATCCATGATTGGAAAACTATAATATGTTGTTCATAGCAGACCAGACATAACACATGAAGTAGGTATAGTTGCAAGATTCTCTGCAGATCCTAAGGAAACACACATGATAGCAATCAAAAGAATTTTTAGATACTTGAAAGGCACAGAGGATTATGGCTTAGTATATCAGAAAAGAAATGATTTTGATTTAAAAGTTTATACTGATGCTGATTGGGCAGGCAACATTGATGACAAAAAAAGCACAAGTGGAGGAGCTTTCTTTTTAGGAGAAAGACTAGTGAGTTGGCTTAGCAAGAAACAAGGATGTGTTTCATAGTCAACAACAGAAGCTGAATATGTTACTGCAGCATTGAATTGTACCAACATTGCATGGATCAAACAACTGTTGGAAGGTATAAATGAGAAAGTTACCGAGCCAGTAACTATATTCTGTGACAATACTAGTGCCATTAATATTTCAAAGAATCTTATTATGCACTCTAAGACAAAACACATATCTATCAAATATCATTATCTTAGAGAAGAAGCTCATGAGAAGAAAGTGGTGTTGGAATATGTTAGCACAAAGGAGCAAATAGCAGATATCTTCACCAAGCCACTACCAAAGGACACTTTTAAATATCTCAGAAGCAAGTTAGGGGTCCTACCCCTATCTTCTACTCACTGACCGAGTTCGGTGAAAGAATCAATCCGATGACACTAATGGATATCTTTTGGGAGTTGATGCTGAGTTATACACTTTAGGATGTTTTCTAAAAGTGTACTGGAATTAATACAAGAAATATTACAGGGAATAGGAATTGAAGACAAATGCTCTGACCGAGACTCAGTTGATACACAACAGCAGGAAATCACTTCTTACAGAAAGAAATTATGTTTTAGTTCTTTATTTTCTTTTTGGCATTGTTGTCAAAGGGGGAGAAGACCAATATAGGGGAGAAGACTAAGAGAAAACTGAGCAGTCTACAGATTGGGAAGAAGACTAAAGAAATGAGAAGAAGTCTAATGTATGGGGGAAAGCATTTCAGCATTTCTGAATCACAGCAATCTGAATCTATTAACGTCAAATCAATTGGTTTTGCCATCAATGCCAAAGGGGGAGATTGTTGGCAATATTGCATTATAACAGACAATGAAAGATTGTTGGCATTTCTTAAGGATATTGAGAAGGTTGTTGATGATTATGGATATAACTGATTAAAGATGTTTTATTGTCTTGATATTATTATTTTGTCATTGATGTCAAGAAATTGATTTTCTAATTCAGTATGATGTTGCCATATCTTGAGAAGTATGATATGAAGATTATAAAGATGTCGGTAAAAGACATAGGAAATAATATGATGAATAAGGGGATGAATAAGGTATTCAATGGGCAACTACTACTGAGTTAGACAATGATGAGATCATGATGTTTTAGATTGTTTTAACATCATACATATGTTGTAAATTGTAAAGGTTAATACTATACTATGTTATCAAGCAAAGAACCTAGTCGGTAAACCCTAAGGAATCTAGTCGGTAAACCCTAAGGTTATCGCTATCGGTTAATGAAGGTGGAATGTCTACCAAGTGGAGTTTAGTATTCACTGAGTTGTTACCGAGTTGTAACCGAGCTATAACAGAATGCATTAAATGTTTTCTTGTGGTATTTAATGAAGGAAGTTGATGAGCTGGAGTGGATTAAATGATTGGTAAGCCATGGAAGAAGTTTGTTAACGAATCTAAGGCAATGGAAAGTCGGCATGAAGATCTACAACTCAGATTGAACCGCAATACCCTGGCACAAGTTCCAAGACTATTATGCAAGTTCCAAGGCAGGGTAAAACATTTTCAGATCGAATGATGCATTGAACTTGGAAAAGATTGAAGATCTGATGGCTATGATTGATCATGGGAAATGTGATCAAGGAGATTAAGCGGTTACCTAATTGTTTATAAATAGGAAACTGTTGATAAACAATGTAATGCGGGCAAGTGTATGCACAGGGATGCTACATAGTGATTACCAAGCACTAAAGCTTGAAGACCTATTAGAATAATAGAGTATAGAAGCCCAACAGATAGACAAGATTAATTCTATGTCTAGATTGTATTGAACAAATAGGAATCTGCTTTAGCATTTTAGATGTGAAGTTGCAGATAGATTTTTATTACTGTTATTTTGTGAAAGTGACAAAATCTCTTAACTGAGTGGACTTAACAGTCTTATATGTAAATCCTCTAGCAAGGTGACATTCTGATTGAGTGTTTTGAAATCCTTTAACAAGGTCACTTCTAACAAAGTGAAGATCCTAACAGATCTGAGGGAAATCCCTTAACTGGGTCACATCTAGCAATGTGTTTGTAATCTTTAATAGGATTTGCTTTTAACCGAGCATACTCCAGAAGAGTATATTTCTTAGTGGGTCTGAAATCCCACAGTGGTTTTTCCCCATTTGGGTTTCCATGTTAAATCTGGTGTTATGAGGTTTATATTGTTCATATGCTTTTGAGTTTGCATGATTAACAATTTTGGTTATATTATTGATATAAATGTTACTGAGGTTGAATCTGATGTTTTTATGGATGATTAAGTTTGTATGATTCACCCCCCCCCTCCACCTCTCATCTTGTTGGCTATTGGATTTGTACTTATATTAAGTATCAGAACTATCACTTCATTTCCTTGTTCAAATTATCTGGTGCTATGGGGGAAAAGCTTGAGAGGATCTAGAGAACCTTTCTTTGGACGAGCATGGAGGAAAATAAACATCTCTCTCTGGTAAATTGGGACACTGTTTGCTTAACCAAATCTATGGGAGGACTTGGGATTAGAAAAATAAATGCCTTGAACAAGGCATTAATTGCAAAAGTGGGATGCACCCTAGCTAAAGGCAAGGTGGACTGGTGTAACATTATCAAGGCCAAGTATTTGGAAAGGGAGTAATTCTATTGTAATTTGAGTGCTGGTGACCTACCTCATGGGTCTAAACTATGGAACAATATCTTGAAAATTAGACTAGTTATCAGAGAAGGACTGAAATGGTAGGAAGATTAGGTTCTAGGAAGACAAACTCTTGGGTGGATGACAAACCTCTGGCGGCTTCTCGATTCCACCAATTAATTTATCCCCTAAAGGAGCACTTAGGGGATTACATTGTTGATTACATGGAGCTAGGAAGAGGAAGATGGAAGAACATAGCCTGAATCTTTTCTAATCGACCTAACCTGTTACCCACTACTTTGGAGCTACAGGATCTTATGCTGGAATGCAAAATTCCCTTAGCTCCCTAGGAGGATAGATTCATTTGGAAGGGGACCCATTCGGGGGCTTTCTCGATCAAGTCTTCATACAGACAACTTCTGAGACCCACTGACGATGTGGAGTGTTGGAGGAAGATATGGAATTCTCATCCAATCCCAAAAGTTAACTTCTTCTGGTTGTCCCTAATGCATGGAAAAATCCCGACTCTGGACAATCTTAAAATAAGGGGTTTCCAACTTTCCAATAGATGCATTTTATGTAAATCTGAAGAGGAAACTATTGACCATCTTTTCATCCACTGCCCCTTTGCGGGACACTTGTGGATCATTACCCTTAAAAAATGTGGTATGCAATGGGTTTTTCAGGATAGAGTTAATCAGTTTGTCATTGGATGGGCACCTCCCTCCCACCACCCCCTAATTCTCCAATTATGATGTTAGATGCCCCCCCATATCTGCTAGGGTGTCTGGAAAGAAAGAAATAATAGAATCTTTAGAGATGTTGAATCCCCCCCAGATAAAGTCTTCTACAATTGCTTCAAAATGATTTTGGATAATATATGAGTGACTAAGTGGAAACCCCCCCCAATCCTCCTAACCCGATGGACAAAAAATTTGTTGAACTATGGAAGCTCCCCTTGGAGTTTGAAGTTTTCAACAATAGTACAAAGATCAACAGGAAAAAGACCAAATGGTTGGCCCCAAACCCCCATTGGTACAAATTGAACTTTGATGGGTATGCCCAAAATGCCTACCAAGTTGGAGGTGGAGTCATCTGTGACCACCGAGAGAATACAGTTGTAGCCTATGCGGGCAACCTTAAGAACCATACTGTCACTCAAGCCGAGGGAATGGCTCTCCTCTGGGGTCAAAGATTTGCTACTACTATTGGCATTAAACATATGAAAATTGAAGACGACTCGTAGATCATTGTGGAAGCGGTTAGGGGTAGATCTATTGTTGGGTGGAAAGTGGATCCCATTTTGAGGAATGCTAGGATGCTTATGACTAACCTTGATGGTTTCACCATTTGTCACATCTTCAGATAAGGGAATGTTGTTGTTGACTCTATGGCTACGATGGGAAGGCTACAAAATGGCTTATGATGCTGGAGGAACCTCGATTTGCTGTCAATGATCACCAAGGAGACCTTGGAGACTGAAAAAACCAAGTCTAATGATGAATCCGTATAACTACCACCAGATGAAGAGAGCCAAATTTCAAATTTTGAATTTGGAGGGGAAACCCGCCCATCATGGGTTGAGATTGCCACGTAGCTACTTTTAGCCTTGTCATCAGCTACAAAGAGGGTTTAATAATGATGATAGTTATTGTTATAGTACTGATATCGGGAATGGTAATTTCCTAATTATCATTCAGACAGATATTATTGGTAGCGATAAAGACGATAATTGGGATCAGCCAAATCACATTGGTTGGATTGAGGGTTCACATGAGTGTAATAGGTTTTGTGAAAGAGATTTTTTTTTAGGCACAACTTGCAATAATCACATCATTTATTGTATGATTTTATCCCATAGCTGGCTAAGTTTTTTTCATGAATCTGCCTCTGCTTTTGTTCGGCTTTGTTTCTTTTTTGCTCTGGTAAGCTGGAAGAAACAACCATGGGGAGTGACAGGCTAAGACTAGAACCTGACAAAATGAACAAATTTAAAGCCAAGCTGACGGTGTGGTTTGTCTGTGCGGAGGGCGAGATTAATAAATTTATGGAAAGTATGAAAGGAAATGACGAGAGATTATCTAAGCAGTTTGTGGCTTCCTGAGAGGATAGAAGGGTTACCATGGGGGGTGTTTCCTTCAAAATCAATGAAGAAGTGATCGCTCAAGCGATGGTTCTGCCCATGGAGGGGAGGAAATGGAAGAAACAAAGCCGCATTTTGGATACCACCAACCTGAACCAATTTTTCTGTGAAGGGGAGAACTTTTTAAAGAGGGTGGGCAGCTTCAAGCAAGAGGAGCTTCCACCACCATGGGATGAGGTCTGCTATATCATTATTAAATAGTTCACTCTAGAAGGACGCTATGAGATCTTTTACTATTATCACCTCCCTTTCCTTAACCATCTTAGAAATAAAGATCTTATCTCCATTCCTTTTTTTCTGCTGGACTCGCTAGACTCTAATGTTAAAGATATTGCTGAGGCCAAGAAAAAGAAAAGACTTTCCCATTATGCACCAAGGTCTCATCCTTCACCTCTACAATTTCCACCTGGCCCTTTGCCCACCCCGCACAATCTCTATCCAAAATGTGGCTGAAAACTATCCCCTAGCCATTGCCATGGATAAACCCGATACAAGCCCTCCTCGACTACCTAAAATTGGCTCCTACAGTAAGAAGAACAAAAAGCGCCACCCTGAGGAGGCTAGAACCCCAAAGAAAGTTAGAATTCAGGAGATTGATTCTGATGTGGAGTTTACCGATGAGGCCAACACCCCTTTCCGTTCTATGAGATTGGCCTCCAAACCCCCTGATAATTCCCTAAGAGACCCCTCCTCATCCCATGAAACTGGGAATTCCATCCCCTTTGAGAATGTGGCCCCGTTTTAGTCTACCTAGACCCCCCATTTTGTTAGCTCCACCCATGCTTCTGAGAGCCCAAAAAATTCCATTAGTCTGGAGCTAGCCCCAAATCCCAGACAAACTCTCCCTCCATGACCCTCAGGTTCGATAAGATGATGGTGGTGGAGGAATTGAGCAGCATAAAGGAGGAAGAGGACAACAACCTGGTGGAGTTTGGTAAGAAAGTTGAGGGTTTGTTTGATAGTTTGCAGGAAATCACCAGCAAAATGGAGGCCATGGAAAACAAGCTGCAGGACATCTCCAGGTTTGCTTTGAACGTTATGCATTGATCGACGACCACTTTGTGTCTTATGCAGGAAAGTACTACTAAAGGCAAAGGCAATGAGGATGATTACTACATGGCCCTCTTCAAATTCCTCACCAACGAATGGGCTAGGAAGATCCTCCCCAAGAGGAGCCATGGAACAATGAATTAGTTCGCTCCTATGTCTCGGACCTTGGTTTTTTGTTCAGCCCTAGTAGCCTCTAGGCTTATAGTTTTAATTTCTATTTATGTTTGAACTTATCTACCTATTACCCTACGTGGCAAATGCTTAAAATGTTTATTAAGACTTTTATATATTTAATGAACATGCATAGAATGATAATTATTTTTTATAGAGGAAAGTTAAGGGGGCTGTAATTTTGTTGCTGCTCTACTGACAATTAGCTTGCCACTGTTTCTTGTTTTGTACCTGAGTCAACCCCCTTGTTTTGGCTGCTTTTAAATATCAAAAACTTAAATTAATTAATTATATTAATAGTAGATGACAATTGAAATATCAAGCTTAGTACTTAAAATTATGTGGAAATGTAAATAGAAGATAAATATACTTAGTTTAATAACTATAGAATGCACTAGGGTTGATAACAGTCTAAATTTGATAGTTTAATAATTTGAAATATTAGATGATAAATTGATAACTTATATCGGAATGAGTAAATTGTGATTGTGAAAGGACAAATATAATTATGACTGTGATTCCAAGGCTTGTTTTCTTTACTTCACTTTAGGTACCTTGATTGAATGTTTCTTGATATTTATGGACTAATGAGAAACTACATCTATATGAACTTCAATTATTTAATTTTCTCCCAACTTTGAGGTGCATGTAAATCCTAGAATGATCATGCATCAAAAATTACGTAGTACTCACAAGTACACATCATGTAAAGTAAATATATAGTCAATCAAAGGATATCACACTAGGGTCCATACGAAGTAATGGACCTTGCAAGGATATGATTATGCGTGTACACCTTTTGTATATATTTTTTCATGACATGGGTCTATATAAACACCTATGTCTATCTACATATCTAGACACAAAAATGTCTTCTCATAACTCTATCATCTCTAGACCATATCCATGTCTACCCTTAATTAAATAGATATATTTATCATTTTTTCATTATTTTAATATTATTTAGTTAATAAATCTAACCTTTCTTATTCTATTAAATAGATTATCATTATTAATTTCATTAAACTACTTTGACCATTCTTCTAAAGTTCCCATCTTACTTGAATAAATCATATTAAATTATTAAATTCATCATTTCCTCAATATTATCAATAAATTAAATAAATACATGATATTTATTTAATTCATCCAAAATCCTCCTTATCAAATTAGTTGATAAACTCATTAATCATTTTCACATTCTTCCATCACTTTATTTAAAATAAACAAAGTAAATCTTTCACAAGGCTCCAAAGACACACGAATCCACAAATACCATTTTCCAATCCTCCATATAATTATTAGAATCTTAATCAAAATAATAATATTAAGAGAAAAATTGTAATGATGGTTTTATTCTCACCTCTAATTTTATAGACACACCTACATAACCATACACTGCTACATTCTTGAATACAATTTTGGATCTCATTTAAGAGCCCATACAATTTTTGGGCTAATTTTTAATTTATTAATTTCAAATCCCTACAAAAAGTAAAGCTTGTAATCAATTATACAAATATGCATGCTGACTATTAGTTGGATCCTAATCCTATTTATTGTCTTTTTAGAATTTTCATTACTACTTTATAGCTCTTCTTAGTGAAGACTACCATTTCTAGTTTTCAATCTTGTTTTATACCAAGATTAGAACTCCGCACCCATGGAAGAAAGATATTCCATAAGGTAGTGCTTTGTGTGTATTTGTAGCTATATCATGAACTCCTTTGATGTTGGCTTATGTTATTCTCTCAATATATGGTTGTTGACCTATTTCCATTTACTAGAAAAAAATTTACTACTCCATTATTAAATACCTAGGCTATCTCCTAATACCTCAATCATCTTTTATATAGATTACCTTTGAAGTATAAGTATTTGGATTCATATAACATGGTCTAATACCTTGGTGCAAACTCATTACTAATTATGCATTTATCATGCCATACTTTTCTTTGTTGGTCAATGAGTTAGGTGTGTTATAAGGCTTCTACCCTTAATACATCCAAATTGTTAAACTGTGACATCCTTTGATAACTGGATTACATAAAATCAATTCATAATTATATTATTATCCTAAGGTTTCCAACTCATATCTTATATGATGTATTGGCTTCTTCCCATATAGCAACTCATAAGGGGTGAAATCAGTAATAGTTCTATAGGTTGTATTGTAGGCCAAATTACTTTTGATATCCTATCTATATAATTTGATATATTGGTTGCAATAGCCTTTGTAAAAAAATTTTATAACTTTCTATGACTAATTTGGTGTTTGTCATGAATGCATGAATCATTACTCATATAAACTTATGTCTCTAATATAAAATAAGATCTCTTAAAGCTCCAAGTATCTACAAAATGTTTTTATATTAGAATTTTTCTACCTTCTCTTCATGAGCAACCTATAGGGCCTTGGCTTCCGTCTATTTGGTGGAATTTTCTATATAAGACAAGATATAGTAATTTCATCTACATGGTGTATCCATAGGCCAAAGAAATTAGATCCCCAACTTCTCAAATGGTTCAAGAACCACTTGAATGTGAAGATGCATCTCATTGGACTGTGTAGGGTGCCCCATCCTTTCACATTGATGACAATGCTTGATATATTGTTGTATGCCCTTACTCATGGTAAGCCAATAACATCCAACTCCAAGAACCTTGTGGCTAGCCTTTAAATTTGAAAATTGTCCATTAAATGGATCACATGAAATACATAAATGATAATATATGCCTCAATTTCCTACACACCTTCATAAATACATGATCAAGACAACATTTAAATAGTATAACATTTAGCCATTTAAAATGTGAGCTACTTTAATTTCAATTAACCATTTTACTTCCTTCCTATTGAAATGTAAAGGGAACTTCTCTATAGCTAAGTAATTTATTCATATGTATAGACCATGGTGACTAAATTGAGATGTTAATAGATTCTCATAAAAATAAAAATCATCCACTAGTTCCCTATTCCCTTGCAAATCTAACCTTGACAAAAATTCAACAACCACATTAATTGTTCCTAGTTTTTCAATAGTAGTTATGCCAAATTATTGCAACAATAATAACCAACAAGTGATTCTATCACCTACTATGGATTTTTTCCATGAGGTAAATAATGGCTATGTGATTTGTATCAACAAACACTTTGTACCCTCTAATCTAATGATTAAATTTGTTGATGGTATAAACAATTTTAATGAATTCTTTTTATGTGCTCACGTAGGAATTATTTTTCTATGTTTGTCTAGTTTTCCTCTATTGGATTCAAGTTCTTTTTAATGTAGTATAGAACATGCATTTCTCATTTTTTTATTTTATATCCTAACACTAACCCTATTACATTGTTGGTATCATTTATAGGGATTTGGAACGGATCCTCCAAATTGGGTCCTCTTACAACAAGTGTTGTTATTAAAGATTTTTTTATTAGTTCAAAGGATTGTTTTTTTTTTTATCGGTAATAGTATTTTATTAATTTTAAGAAAGTTTACATTTTAACTGTCTAGAAAGTACTAAACCACCAGTCAAAAAAACATTCCAAAGCCATTGAACCTGACCCTCATGCAAACCACCTTGCAAAAATAACAGTTCGAGCACTCAAAAATGACTCGTTACAATAGCCAAATTATACAGTCTAAACAATTAAAACAGATTGAAAGATAGGATTTGATAAAACAACCTGAAATTAACCCCTAAAAACAAAAACACAGTAAAGACTTCATTGACGAAGCTACCTGGAGGAGGAACAAGGGTTCTCATGTTTCCTCTTCCTCGGAGGACACTCTACAACTCCACTTTCTTTCACTTCTTCCAAGGCTCTAGCATCCTCGATGGCACACTCCAACACCTCTTCCACCTCCATCAAACTAACAAAAGTCTTAAGAGCCTCCCACCCAATTTGAGCCTCCTCCTTGAAATTCTCTCTTGGATGGAAATCTGACCACCTTAGGAAGGGGATGAATTTATGCCTCGATAAATGGTGAAAATTCATAATGCCTTCACATAAGTTGAATCCTTGGCCAAGAACCTCCCAATCAAAAATATGGATTCTAAACCCAAGCTACACTCCTCTGGGATAATCACATCCAACACCTGTTTAACCGACTCCACCGAGTGCTCCAATTCCAATCCCCATGCCATAATAAATGAATATGCATCCATGTTGGTCTTGTAATGATGCTCCACCACCCCAATTCTCTCACAAATCAACCTCTTAATGCATTTACTAGTCTTTTGTCTCTATACAAGAACATGCCATTCAATCTTCTCTCCAAGAATGGCCCAAGAAATGGGCAAAGTTGTTTTTTGGTTTTCAATGTGAAATTGGCTTCGATGATTGATGAGCCTATTTCAATGCTTGCCAAAAATTCACTCTCTCAACTAAAATCGAGAATGAAGATGAAAACCAAAACACAACAAGTGGCATAGAAAACAATTAAAACCATCAGTACATTAAACTCAGATCATCGCCTTTCGAGCATGAAAAGGCACTTCACAAGCTTCCCAAGGAAATGAAAGGAGCCTGCATTAAAGGCTCGTACTTACTTAAAGGAAAACTTCAAGCCAACGAACAACAATTACAAAATTCCCCATTAATACCACCCCTTTCCAATTCATTGTTCATTCTCTGCACTTATTATGGTGTCTGATACTTCCACATCTTCTTTGAAATTTTTTTAAAAAGAAACCACTGACTACCACCTAAGCAACCCAATGTACCTCTTCATCCACATTACCCCACCACCTAGTTGCAAATTGGTCCAACTCACATGCCACATTTGACAAATAATCTGCCACCCCATTTCCTACCCTTTTAATGTGTGAAATTCAAAAATCTTGAAAAGTACGTAATTTAGAGCAAATGATAGATATGAACTTACTAATCCACCAACATGGGAAGGATCCCTTAGAAATTGCCTCCACGAAAACTTGTGAATCTCCTTCTAAATGGACCTTCAGAGCCTTCAAATTACTCGCTAGCTCTACCACAAGCAAAGCTGCTTGCACCTCCGCTTCATTATTCATTCCATCCTACGAGCATTGAGCACCTTTGAATAGGATTTTGCCTTCCTTATCACAAGCAACACACCCTGCACCTAATATTCTCGAGTTTCCCCTCGAAGATCCATCAAAGTTGACTTTTATCCACCCATACTCAAGTTTAAACCAAACACAAACCGAGCCCCTCTCCAAACTAAGATTAACCTTAGGTTGCCCATGAATGAGCCTAGTTCAAAGATTGTTGACATGGACCAATCCACTTAAGTTCATAACATTATCTTAACAAAATAATTAGTGGATCAACTATCCTACTAACGTTTTTAATGAACATCCAATGATCACCAACATGCCCTAAGAAGTTTCTCACCTTAGTTGGTGTTTGAGGGAAGGTATTTGCACAATTATCACAATTTTCTTATACTCTAACTTAATGCCTTGTTAGGAAACATGGTGTCCCAATACTATTCTTTCACTCATCATGAGGAGACACCTTTCATGATTCAAGGGTAGATGATTCTCTTCACATATTGTGATAAACTTGTTAAAATTATTTGGAGCTTCTTTAAATGTTTTCCTATGGATTATAAAATCATTCATGTGTGCCTCAAAGTATGTGTTGGTTAGATTAAAAAATATTATTAAGACATTATGTCGACATATTGTTGGGGCATTACATAATCCAAATGGTGAGACTTTGTATACATAAGTACCTTAGGGAAAAGTCACTATATTATTGGTTTGGTCTTTTAAGGCTACTTGAGTTTAATTACAAAAACTAAACTATCTAAAATGATAAGTAGATGTTGCTAGCTATGTTACCCAAAACTTGATCATTGAACATGAGAGAGAAGTAGACTTTCTTAGTGGCTTTGTTGATCTCCCTATAACCTATGTAGATTAATCATTTCCCAATATTATTAGGCATAATTACCAAGGTGAGACTCATTGAATTTATAAGATAGGATGGATAAATCCTACCTACATGAGTTTTTGAATCTCTTCCTTCACTATGTCTCTTAGTGTGTAAGATTTATTCTCCTGTGTGATTGTATAGTAGGTCAAACATCCTTAGTATAAATATGATGTGTGCATAAATTTGGCTAGATTCCTTTCATATTTTTGTATTTCCAATCAAATGCATGTGTATGGCTCTATAAAAATTTTGTGACTTGGAATTCTCCTTTTTTTATCAACCAACTATTAATGATGAGCTTCTTTCCTATTTGGATGGCAATTTATTTTATTCTTGGGCAGATAGAGTGAAATTCATTGTAGGGAATCATCAAAGAATTGAGAGGGTAGGTATGTGTGAATAGTTTATACAATACGTTGAGGTCTTGGTAATCTAAAGGTTTAGTGATGGATTGATCAACCAATTGGATCTTCGCCATGGACATTGTCTCTAATGTGTTTTTTATCATCACATTGATGACAACTCCTAGATAAATTAACATATTAGACATTGGTACTCTTCTTATTGTCACTAAAATGATAGGGCTCCTTAGATCTCTATGTTTTTTTAGGGACTCATTTTCTTGATAGAACGTAAAAGAATTTTCCCTTATGTGTTTGCATTTGAAATTGTCTTCTTCCTTCTTGATGTATTAATACACACATTTTTTATAATATTATTATCCCAAGTATTCCCTTCATGGATTTCAAGAAGGTAACCTCAATTTTAACTTTTGACAACTCCTTAACGAGTCTAGAGACTTGGGAGAATTTTTAAACTTCTTGAAACTCTTTGGAGTTGACTGTGGTAGCTACAATAACTCTACAAATGGTATTTTTGATGGATTAAAAAAAATTCTAGATATTTTTAGAGTTGGTCGTAGTGCTTATTTTAGATAAGGCTCAACTTTATTGCCTTCTTGTAGAATTTTCATTTATTTTGATCAATCCAAGTGGGTAGGGAAAGGTGTTACCAATGCTTTTTAGAATGTGGTTTTACCTCATTACAATTTATTATGATCAAAGCTATTATATTTTGATCAATATTTTTTTATTTTTTTTATCGATAATGGGCCGAAGCTGATAAAGTGTACATACGCTACCCCCTTGTGGGATTTGAACTTGTGACCTCTCTTTTAAGAGAACAATTTCTCCACCACTAGGCCAACTCAATCTATACATATTTCGATCAATATTATAAACTAGTTATTAATGTTATTTATCATTAGGATTGGTTAGATTTTGAGCAAGTAATTGTGATTTATTTACCTACTCATTTGTATTATGAGGTGCTAATTGTGATAGTTTAGACAATAAGGCTTATTGTTGGTTCATATATCTCTTTAACTCTTGGTTCAATCAAAACATCCAAAGCTACTGATACTAATTCATATTTTGATTTAGTAAATGGTTGGGCCATGATGAATTTATTGATTTAATGGAATCATGTAGATTCTACTAATTCATATTTTGATTTAGTTAGTGAGGAGTAGGCCATAATGAATTTATCCATTCAAATGGACACATGGAGATTCTTATTGTGATAGTCCACTTCACAACCTTGTCCATTGGTTTGGATATCTAGGTAGCAGGAACTTGACCCAAAATATCTAAGATATTGGTTGAAACCGAAATGGGACTGTGTTTTGGCATACGAACTTTAGTTCTCCCTGAATTTGTAGTATTTCTAGTGAGCTACACTCATTTGTAAGGTGATTTTTTCAGACTTCACATAAATTAAGCATCTTTAAAGATTCCAATGTTTGGTTGCCTTCTCTCATACTTTATATTCTTTTCAGTTTGAAACCATGATTATATGTGCTTACTTTTCTTTACAAACTCTTATTAGGGTGTGGTTTCATGGAGGGGCTTAAACTTCTATTCTATTTTTTAGGAAGAGGAGGTCCCATCTAAAATTAAAATCCGCTATAGGATTATTTGGAATCTTTTCCTATAAAATAGAAGTTGCGGGTGAAATTGGGGTGGGGCTAGAAATTGCCCCACCAGTTTAGGGATGTCACGTGCCACTTGTCAAACATTTAAGTTTAGATTTTTATTAAAAATATGTTTTAGAGATAAAATGATTTTTATGCCAAAGGTGTATCCTTTATTTGAAAGCTACATAAATTTTAACATCAATGGTCTACAAGGACACGTCTATTTTGGCTCCAAAAGGGACTTGTCGTACCAACGACATGCATCAACATGCATACCATGCCAATTTCCCGCAGTGAACGATCCCACGGTATGTGATGTGGAGTTGTCGTGGACTTGCCAGTTTCAATTGTCGGGGCCACACAAAATTATGTGGAGATGCCGGAGGACAACCGCGACTCATTTAGTGGTTAGCGACAGTATTTTGTGCATAACACGCACATTAAAAGCTAGAAAAAATAAACAACCATTGACGAATGAAGAAACTGTGTTCGGACGACATACCGGTAGGGAAAAGAGGGCGCGAGCTTCAAAAAAAAGCCAGAAAATAAAAAAACCATTGGAGATTTAAGAAACCGCGTTCAGACGACATACTGATGAGAAAAAGAGGGTGTGACTTTCAAAAGATGTACCTTCGTCAGAGGATAGCAAACATCGCGCCTTTTTTTTTTTTTTCCTAATGTGGAAAAAGGAATACTAATGCATGAATGAAAACATAATTGTTGAAGGGATCCTTGTTGAAGCAGGTTGCGTCTATTCTGGCTCATTGTTGAAGAGCGTTCGATTTCACAACGGTTGAAGCACAAAACAAGTTTATTGTTGAAGGCTCACTGTTGAAGGGCATCCGATTTCACAATAGTTGAGGGCGGATTTCTGGGATTGCATTTTTCTATGTCGTGATGGGCATGAGGTATGTTGAAATCTGCCTCTATAACTCATATTTTTCTTGTTTCGGTTTGGAATTTGTTTAAAATCATCAGAGTTTGCATTTTTTGTTTGTGTTTCTTGTTTGCCTCTATATGTAGCTAGAATAGCTTCAACCTATGTCGAATATTTGCTTGTTTTGGAGCCAGAATAGACGCATACTGTCACGTTAAGGTTAGAGACTGCTAGTGTTAGGTTTTATTTTTTTCATCTAATGAGCAGCTGAGAACAATGGAAACAAAGCATAATATTTCCATAGTGTCTTTTGTCTTTGTTTTATTCTGTCTTTTTCCTCTGTATTGCAAATGACATGTTTGTTGAATTGCAGGGTCAGAGGATCATTTGTATCCTTTTCTATTGTGTGTGTGTATGTGTGTGTCTATGTGTATATTGCTTCATATTCACACACACACACACACACAAATATATATATAGGGGTTTGGCATGTGCTGGTATAGATATAGATATGTTTGTACATTTCTATGTATACATATGTGCATTATTCAAAAATTACAGATGTTGCTTGTGCTTGGTAGAACAAGCCGCATTTTCCCTTTTCATAACACTAAAATGTGACACATTCAAACAATTGCAAAGTTAAAAAAGCAAGAAACGCATTGCATTTTCTAGCTCTTAACACGTTCGCCTGTAACACAAAACCTTTTGACAAATCAAACAACAAAAATGTGTTTGGTTGGAGCAACAAAATAGTGGATACTTCCAAACCATTCTAATTTTTTCCACAGACAAGAAAAAGAACGAGCATTTCATCTTTAACAACTCTGCTCACTAAGGAGAATTGACACATAATTATGGAAATATACATACCTTTAAAATCTTCTAGATCTTCTTCACCTAGCCAACCCACAAATAGCGAACCTTGGTATCCTGACACGACCATGCTGCAAAATGATTAATATTTTTCATAGACAAAACACAAAATGACACGAGAAATAAATTTTTTTTATTGAATATATTAGGGTTTCAAATTACCGTAGCTGCCTAAGCCTCCACCCAAATCATTGTCCTCTTGACACCTCACAACCACCTCTGCGATACAAAAATGATAAAAATTTGCAATTGAAAACATAGGGTTGACAAAGGAATCATAAAACTATCATTATCTATTAGGGTTTGAATTTACCGATGCCGCCATACCCCTACACAACAATCTTCAAACATCCCACCCACCTATGCACTACGATACCTCCTCCCTACACATGAAAAAACCTGCACGTTAACATGCGATAACAATATACCCATACAACTCGCGTTATGTATGCAGTCGAATTTGTCCTCCCCTTTGGAGCCACAGATATTTTGGCAATGCATACCTATAACTCCAATGGAAGCGTAGCTCCTTCACTTAGTGATTCAACCAGGGACATTCAACCACAATGATATCAATGGATTTCTTCGATTTTTTTCCCCTCCTCTGCGATAAGAGTTCGACATGCAGTTCCCATACAAAATATATCCAAAAATTTCACGAAATTGAGTTTTCATTCAAAATTTTAAAAAAATAATATTGAAAACTATGCACATAACACGTGATCACCGATGTTAGTCACCTCGTGGATGCAAAAAATGTTACCAAAAATGTTAACCGCGTGGCCACCAAAATGTTAACCACCTCGTTTGATGTAATTATCGCATTGCCATGACATCGGCTGGAAAAATGTTAACCGCAAGCAAGATTTTTCGTCAAATGCAAAAAGGCAACATCATCCACATCATCGTCGCCGCAAATACCTCCATGTCATTTGTGGGTCCTAGGGACATCGGTCTCATGGATATTTCGTACTTGAATGGTATGCCTTCGACATCATGTAGGGGCAGGTTGTTACTTTACAGTCTTCGTAGGAATTGATAATAGTTTTAGACTATTGTTACATGGCACTAAATTGTAGGAGTTGATTAGGGGCTTTTGTGGAATAAAGAGGAATGTTGTTAATGAGGAGAGTAGAGGTTTTCTTTTTTTGATCTAATGAGCAACTGAGAATAATGGAAATAGAGCATAATATTTCTATAGTTTCTTTTGTCTTTGTTTTATTATGTCTTTTTCGTCTGTATTGCAGAGGTCATGCTTGTTGAATTGTAGGACCAGTGGATCATCTGCATCACCTTTTCTATATCTTCTTCACCCATCCAACCCACAAACAACGAACCTTGGTATCCTGACATGACCATGCTGCAAAATAATTAATAATTTTCACAGACATAACACAAAATGACACAGGAAAAATGTACCTTCGTCCAACGATAGCAAACATGGCAGCTTTTTTATCTGCCTAATATGGAAAAATGAAGACTAATGCACGAATGAAAAACTATATTGTTGAAGGGCTCCTTGTTGAAGTAGGCTGCGTCTATTCTGGCTCATTGTTGAAGGACGTTTGATTCACAACGCTTGAAGCACATAACAAGTTGATTGTTGAAGGCTCATTGTTGAAGGGTGTCTGATTTCACAAAGGTTGAAGCACATAACAAGTTGATTGTTGAAGGATCATTGTTGAAGGGCGTCCGATTTCACAACAGTTGAGGGTGAATTTCTAGGATTGCAGTTTTCTATGTCATGCTGGGCATGAGGTATGTTGAAATCCGCCTCTATAACTCGTATTTTTCCTATTTTGCTTTGGATTTTATTTAAAATCATCAGGGTTTGCATTATTTGTTTGCGTTTCTTGTTTGCCTCTATACGTAGCTAGAATAGCCTCAACCTATGTCGAATATTTGCCTCTTTGGAGCCAGAATAGATGCGTACTATCGCGTTAGGGTTAGAGACCATACGGGATGCGTGTATGCTGGCTCCAAAAAACCTTACGTCACGACTCCCGACTAACAAGCGATGGTAGTCGGTCGGCCCTTTTGAACCGTAGGTTTGCACATTAAGTGCCATAATAGACAGTCCTGGTCCGTTTTGAAGCCATAATAGACACAACTATTGATTGCTCGGGTTAGGGTTAGGTTTAGAAGAGATTGTGTTATCGTCATTTTGTGGTTAACATGTTGGGCTTAATTTGCGTAAGTAGTGAACCAGTTGAGACTAACACACGATGTTAGTCCCATCTTTGTAACCATAGATTTTTTATTGGACAATTAGGATTGGGTTAAAAGTCACCCCATGGTTAGAAGTCATATTAGGTTTTCAATTGGTTGCGTAAGGGTTAGAAGTCATGTTAGGGTTAGTCGTGTTAGGGTTAGAAGTCGCATTAGGGTTAGAAGTTAATCCTTGGATCTAAGTATCTAGATGGTGGACAGAAGTACAAAACGAATTCGGACATAGTGTCTCTATTTATGGCATGGTGTCTGGAGCTCTGACTTGTTGTGAAAGTCAAAGAATGAATGAATAGGGCGAATGGAAGTTTTATTAGGTTTGGCATGAGACATGGACGACTTTGATGGTGTGGACAAAGCATGGATTCATGTGAGTGAATTCACTCCTCCCTTGCCACCATTCTTGCTTTGGAGTGCCACATTCAATAAAGAGGCAAGAAGAAGTGTAGCACAATCTAGAATGCATGCTATTGTGCAATACCTTGAGATGGTCGATGTCTGGAAAGTCCGCATGGAGATGGAAAAATGGGAACCTTGGTCAAAATATAGAGCACTTGTGCAATGAATGGTTCCTGAACGCACAAAACAACGGGGTTGACCTTGTGGAAGAGGAAGAACTAAGCAGGGTTGTGTGCTGCAGTTTAGTGAAGGTTCCAACACGGAGAAAAAAATGAACCTAGTGAGGAACATGGAAGTGATGGATGTGGAAGAGGGCATGGTGATTTTTCACATGGAGTAGTGAGATGGAACATACAACCTTTTTTGAAGCAAGGATTGTGTTTTTTTGAAATGTTTTTTAATGTGCTATGTATGGACCACTATGTATACCGTATTCGATAGTTTAGTTGGCTAGCTTTGGATTTTTTTATTTTATAATGTAAACATTTTCAGAATTAATATAAAATATAGTTTTACCAGACAAAAAAAAAATTGTTGACAACAACTGATACTCTTATCTTCCCTGTTTTGAAATTGTTTGATAAGAAATTTGAGCATTTCATTATATATAGTGAAAAAACATATGTTTTTGATTGTATGTGCATGAAAATGTTCTATAACATCAATTTCAAGCATTTCAATATATATGACTACAAATTAAATTAAATTCTTGTAGCACAATTGAGCTTCTATTCTAGCTCGATAAGAAATTTGAGGATTTCAATATATATGGTGACAAAAAAATTGTATTTTGATTCTATGTGCATGAAATTGTTCTATAACAAATCCGAGAATTTCAATATATATGATGTTCTTAGTGTTGGAATATTGTTTAGTAATTCCTCCTACTTGAATAGTTTTATGCTTTTAGTTTTTTAGCTTTATTTGGGATGATTATGCATAAAAGTTGTTTTAGTTTTTTGCTTTATTTCTAATAATACAAGTTTTCCAAAATCTAGATGTATGTAAAACCTCTATATAATGAGGTAGTTGTAATTCATTTTCTTTCAGTTAGTCTAATCCTTGATCAATTGATCAAAAAGCTCATGTAATCTCTTGAATCAATAGAATAGTTTATTTGTGTTCTAATTTTATATTTCTTTCACTCTGTCATGCACTGCAGACAAGGCATGAGGACTTTGCCAGTACTGCTGATGAAGTGTCTTAGTCATGGGAAGATAAGATTATTTGACGGTTACTTACTGGTGGATATGATGCTTCTGTAGAGGTCAGTCAGAACTGGCTTCAGAATTAGCAGATTCAGAAGATCTATATTAGATTTCCTAGACGGTGGTGTCCGCTTATGACTTGCTTCTAGAAGTAATGGATCTCTATATGAAGAGAGAGACTATATAGGGAAACATATTTGGTGTATTATTAGGATGGATCTATTTATAGCGATAGCATGCATAAATTGTGTAGAGTCTATTGAGCACCAGTGCATAACACTTTTCAGTGCAGAGGATGAGATTTATGAGGCTATTTTGGAAATGGTGGATATCTCTTTAAATCTGGATAGACATTGGTGTGACGACTTCATCTATGAGGTTTCTTTAGCACCGATTGTGGATGTTCAGGAATCCAAGGAGAGGTGCATTGAGATTGTGGGTGATTTAATTAATGAAACCTATGGGGATGCGATGATTGGTGCACTGTATGAGATGCAGAACAGAGTGAAGGAGAGTATTCTTAAAGTATATTTTAATCCTGACTACTATTTATCTTTTGATTCAGAAGGAGAGACAGAGGAGGACGAAGACTTGTCAAATGTTGAGGAGGTAGGCAATGTTCAGAATATGGTGGACAACGAAGAGGATCAAGAGGATAGGGAGCGGAGGGAGGAGAAGCGACCGAAGAAGATGTTTGTCACGTCGATCTGGGCAACTTTCAGAGATGAGGTATCAAATGGAGACTTGACTGCGTTTAGACAGCCGAAGGAGAATGAAGATTGGTGGTTGGCAAAAGCATCTTCTGACACCTTGTTTAACTTGGGCGAATTGATTTCACAAGTGTTGCATTATCTGAGGAATGTATGAGGAGTCTTTTGGTTTTGATCTTGTATGTTTCGGGATTTGAGATCTAAAGATTTTGTCAGGGTTGTAGTGGTTATAGGCAGTTATTTTAGTCAATCCTTTTCTATAATGTTTATACTCCCATGTTAAAACCATAATTGTAGTCCTAAACCTAGTTGAATAGTATAAGAGTGACCTTGATCGCAATTATATCTTTTACCCACCTTTACAGTTGATTTTGTAGGATCATAGTGATTACAACTTGACAAGATTCATGTCAAATGGTTTTGTATATAAAGGAGAGTCCTACATAATTCTAAATCATGCGAAGAAAGAAAGAGAAAAATCACTAAGTAAACAAGAACAAAGAGCAAGGTGATAAAAAGAAGTTATCAATGAGTTAACACTACATTTAGCATCAAACAACATTGCAATTTGGTTGTGGAATGCCTTCAATCTTGTTCTAACATCATTGAATCAATATAACATGGTTTGACTATAACTGGGACAAGATGTGGATTCTCACATCAATTGAAATGTGTTGAACACACCACAAGACTGAGAGGGGGGGTGAATTAGTCCATGTACCTTACAATACTTTACTTTTGATCTTTTAAACTTCAAACTATAGTTAACTTATTATAACAATTATAAAACATGAAAGAACAAATTACAATAAGAACATGAACACCAAATTTTACATGAAAAACCACAATGAGAATCAAACTCATAATACGAATAATTGATTAAAATATTTTAGCCTCAAGGTCAAGGATCTTATTGCAGCTAATAGGACTAGCAAGACTAAGTTGCACAACCTTAGGACAAGATACAAAGGTCTATACAAGCTACCAAAAGGAACACATCTTCTTTCAACAAGTATAGAGAATAGATGAATTGAAATGAACAAAGATCTCCTAATCAAGAAATTATCCTTGAACCACTATGTCAAGCGACCAATATCATGGCAAACACATTTGACATCAACCACTATCTCAAAACACTAACAAAATAAAGATAGCATCACTATGGCTATTTACCATTGATAATGTCTCTATCTTTGTCCGATATGTACAGGACTAGAATGGGAAAACACCAAAAGTGATAGGACATTATGGTATTGTAAGTTCAAGATGCTGGTGAAGGTTTGCGTCATTTCTCTTCAAGTTATATTCAATGGATGCCAATTTGTGTTGAAAATGATTCAACGACAGACCTCTGTGCAGCAATTCCACTCGGTAGATTGGATGCATTCATCAGAGGGGAATCGTTGCGTGAAGGTGTTGAAACCAAATTTCCCCGAAAGCGCTAGAGTGAGCACGATAGTGTTCTGCACAACACGCATACAACAAAGATGTACAGTCGGTTAGTACTCACATTCTTTCTTATTCTTTGTCTATGTTTAATGACATTACGACTCTTGTTGATAATAGGACATTTGTTTTTGAAGGTATTGGTGTTCATATGGACCAGAAGACAATAGGAAAAAGTCGCCGAATAAGAAGCACACTCAAACATATCAGAAAAAAAGAGGTTGTACATGCCACTTCATTATTAAGGTGTTATATGGTAGGCCAGATGTGGCCATCTTGATATTGAAGCAATTGTTGCATGTAGACAAGAATGGTGAAGCTTGTCATGGCGTGGATGATACCAGCAATGAGTTGCGCTCTCAATTTGCACCAAACCTTTCGGATGAATGAAAAGCATGTATAGAGAGGTTTTTGCTTATGGATGTCAGCGTTGATGCTATTATGGACAAACATCTTGATGATCTCATTTTTCATGACATGTTGAAGAAGAGAGATTCATTCGTCACACGCAATGATGTTATCAACGCGGCAACGAGGGTCCATTCTTTGGTCACGAAAGTATGTGCACGATGCCACAAGCATCTTAGAATGGAAAAAAAAATATGAGGCTAATTTCTTTTTTTTTCTAGCAGCCAAAAGGTGCCGACAGACCTTTCATTATGGGAATCCAAACGTCTTGGATGCTTGACATGATGGTTCGATTCTCGCATGACTCAATCATCTCAATGGATTCGACATTTGCAACAAACAAAAACGGGGTAAGTCTCTTTGAACTTAACCTATTTTCAAGCAGCCCTTTTGATTTGTGGATGATCATGATCTTTGTGTTTATTTTTTTAAAATAGTATCAATTGTATTTGTGTCTCATTTTCGACGAGCAGCAATCAAGGGTGCATGTTGCATGGGTTGTGACATCGAGGAACAAGATCAAGGATATTCAAGTGTAGTTGATGGAGTTACGGAGACGAACAATGGAAAAGAGGGACGATTGGAGGATCAATGCATTTATCATGGATGATGCGAGTGCAAAGATTCATGCGATAGAGTAAGTGCAAGAGATAAATGTTTGTCTACATGAAATCAAACATTATGATACGCTGGTCTATGTTTTATTTGAAATGAGCAGACTCAATTAAACATTTTGTTCATAACAGGAGTGTTTTTTAATGTCATGTCATACTTTGTATTGTGCACATGCGTCGAGCATGGTTGAAGAATGTGTACAAGTATGCAATGAAGGAAAGAGCAATGGACAATTTTCACCATCTATGGGCAATAATGATGGCAATGCATGAAAATGAAGAGAGCACTGTGCAGGAGCTACACACTTTCTTTGTTGAATTTAGTGATCAACCATGTTTTCTAGAGTACTTCTACAATACATGGTGTCAAGCAAAAGGTTGTATCAGTGAGTTGGACATTACCTTGGATTTGGCTTTATGACTTGTTAACCGTTTTGGTTGTCATTTGGTAGTTGACATCCTACTACTATTTTTAATTTCTTTTTTCCTATTTTTTTTTGCTAGCTATGTGGGTGAAACACTTCAAGAATTTTGCTCATGCTAACCAGGACACAAATAATACCATCAAATCATACCATGGAAAATTGAAGTCGCTGCACCTAAGAGATGATAAAAATACATGCTCAAGGAGGATGGATAGTCTATATTTTATACTTGTGTATAAAGTGGAACCATTCTACCAGCATAAGCGAGAATTGCAGCATTTTGAATTTATCAAAAACTATAGGTTGACACATTTGCAAACTAGTATGGAGAGGGAAAAGGCAATTCCTGATGTCGATTGTGCTCCAAATGACACTAATCCTGGTTGGTACTGGGTGAAAATTCAGTCCTCATGCAACTGGTATGTGGTTAGGAAATTTGGGGATCACTTCTACATCTATGAATGTCCATGGAGTTTGTGAGGAAACATGTGCAAGCATGCATTGAAGGTTGTTGAAATGATGAATAATTCTTTCAACGATTCACGTGCTATGGGTAAGTGGATATTAAATGTAAGTGGATGTTCATGAATGTTGAGCTTTGCTAACTTAAAATATGTGTAGTTGAATCTAAGATTTTATTTCATACAGATCTTATTCCTATGCCGACTCCAACATCTGCTAATGCTAATGAAAAACCAACACCTTAACCTATCGTCGATAGCATTTCAAATGCAGATAAAAATTTAGAGGATGTCGACACTGTAATGTGGAATGAAGCAAGCAAAAAGTTAAACATGTTGTCGCAAACAATACTAGATTTAGGCGATAAACTAATGGCATTTGTAGGTTGTCTGGATAGGTTCATGGTTGATCTTCAGAATGTCAATGCCATGGCATTTAATTTTAGTCCCTCTAGCGATCTAGCCAATACAACCACCGAACGTATGAGGCCTCGGTTCAGTGCAAGTCAGGTATATCATCGCAATCGAGGACAACATAGGTAGAGTACTACGAATGAGGTCTCTCATGATGTTCAACAGCCTGACACCTTTGAGTTCCCCTTTGAGACTTCTAGGAGGAGAAAGGGAAAGAGGCAATTGGATCAAGCACTGAAACCGCATGTCCTTGCCACTGCATTGGTTGTGTCTAATATATTCTGGTACTCTAGTGTCACCTTTAAGTGGTTTCTAAACATGTGAATGTTGCACACATTTATTTAGTCGTCATGTCTTGTAGTCGATGAAAGTGATCCACACATGTGTGATAGTGTTCGACACCCCCTCAACACCTGGCCATAGGAGTTCTCGTCGGTGATTGGATTTTGATGGTATTTTATGTGGACAGGGATCACAGAATGATCCTCACTGATACAAATTTTGGTATTATTTGTTTAGATTAAGCTTTTTGTTTGTAAGTATGTCAAATATGTGCTTCATGTTTAGCCATTCTTCATTCAACATGTTGTGTAATATGGAACAACTTTGTTTATTGTAATTCCATTGTAATGTTTACTATTACTATCCCTAACCATCTTTTATAAATTATCTTTGTATGAAGGTCCCATTTTGTCACTGTTTTCATCCGACTATGGCATTTACATACACATCAAGCGACAGGCGTAGGTTTTATGCAACTTAGTTTTTGGTATTATGCTTTTATGTCTTAAATTTATTGAATGCACTAGTTAAATAATTAATACTCTTATGGTATGATTATGTCTTACATTTTTTTAGTGCTTAACACTCTTACGTCTTATATTTATTGAATGTTGTAGTTATATTATTAACACTCTTATCGTATGTATCTGCATATTGCTACAGACGTTGGCAGAGAACCACGAAGACTCTTCGTAATTTCAGTGCCTCCCTGATATCCTTATTGCAGATATTAATCGAAAGGAGAACTCCCAGATGGGCCAGTGAGTGGAATGTTCGCATGGGAAGACATTATACTGATGATTATATGTATATTGTTTACATAGATGAGGTGCACTTGTTCACCCGAATGACGATTTGGGGGACAACCAGTTTGTATAGGTGACTATGGCCAGTGTATTTCACCCTTACATACTAGCCACTGACTCTCCCTCAGTTTCACATCATGTGTGTTGTGAGACCTCATTAGAGACGTGGATGGGCCTTGGTGCCATTCCCCGATGACAGTATCGGGGATGTCACGACCTTCTTTCCATGGAACCTCCTTATTTTGGACTACACCCCCTTTTTCACTATTTATGATATTCCTCGGCCAACACCGAGGGTTGTCAGGATACAGAGTAGATTCCCAATGCAAAGGAGGTCCTCTCATTAAAATTGTATAACTATTCCTTTATGACTATGCTCTTTTTATAAAACAGTTCATTTCTATGGTTACATAGTTGATCTTCGTACATCGTTTGTCTCGATTATGTTTATAATTTATATGTGTGTCTCGATTATGTTTACAATTTATATGTTTGTCTTGATTATGTTTACAATTTATATGTTTGTCTCCATACACTTGATATGTCTATAGACCAATACACTTTATATGTTAATTTAAATCTAATAAATATAATCCTTTCTGTAAACATGTCATATCATTAAGTCTACTCTAAAAGGAATAGTATTGATTTCTGTAATAATGCAATTTTGATATGCAATGAAATTAAGATGTGAGATATGGAATGCAGATGTGTAAATTGTGAAGACTTGGATTGAAGACAATGTTCTCTCCTTCATGATGGTGCAAGTATGTTAATGATTCATTTAAGATAGATCAACAAGATTAATTAAGGAGGTTAGGGTTTATAAATGCATTATTATTACAATATATAATCCATTACATGTCATCAAAGGGAATGGAGCAAGATAATTGAAGAGAGCCCTAGACTATGTGTATAACACTAGCAGATAGTATAAAATAATTTCAAAAGTGATCGACAAGGAAACTAAAAAATTGAACATACATTACATATACTATAAATTATCGACAAAGTTCTCAAACATGCTAAAGAAGAAGCTGGCCATGCAGTCCGCGAAACAATGAAAGCATAAATCACACTATGTTAGTCGCTTTCGTTGTTTTGTGAGGCTAATAGAAATGTCGAGCCCACAGTCCACAAAATAGCGAAGGCGCATAACATGCCATGTTAGTCTAATTCGTCATTTCGCGAGATGAAACAAAATGACAGCTAGGTAGTCCGTGAATAAGAGAAGGTGCATAACACACCATGTTAGTCACATTCGTCGTGTCACGATGCCAAAGAAAATGTCAGCTAGGTTGTCCGTGAATTAGCAAAGGTGCATAACACACCATGTTAGTTTCTTCACCATTTCGGGAAGCTAACGCAAATAGCGGCCATGTAGTCTACAAATCAGCAAAAGTGCATAACACCCTATGTTAGTCACATTCGTCATTTTACGAGGCCAAATAAAATGTCAGCCACATATTCCACAAAATAGCGAAGGATCATAACATGCTTTGTTAGTCGCATTTTTCATTTCGCGAGGCTAAAGGAAATTCCTGGCATGCAATCCGTGAAACAATGAAGGCGCATAACACACTATGTTAGTCGCATTTGACACTTCTTAGGGCTAAAGGAAGTGGCTAGATTTTGTGTATAACACTAGCAGATAGTATAATTGAAGAGAGTGTTGGTTCCCAAAAACCATAGATTGGAAATCAAAGAGTTTTTCCACTTCTCTTAATGACTTCCAAATTAGTCCTGGCCAACAAACGAGAATGATCGATAGATCAAATTTCCCTGCACTTCAGGCTTTGCTAAACCATGGTGGGTGAACCTATACCTGAAACCTAAATCTGCTTTATTTTTTCTCCGATGAACCTCCTGCTTTATTATTTCCATCGAGTATCAGGATAGCTTGAAATGATACATCCCAATCTCTTTAAGTTATATCGATGACTAATGTCTCTCTTCCTATCGGTGTAAGTTTTACTGATAGCCTTATCGGCTATCGGCAAAATAATAATTCGCATGTTCTGATAGTGAAAGCTACATCGATGATACTTTAGTAATTACTAAGTCGGTGTATATCCTCCCAATATGTCTATCACGTATCGAGATAACTCCTATCCCCTTCTTGCGATAATTAATCACTTCCCGATGACCTTTGGCTTAGCTAAGGTGCTTTCTTTGGGGTAAGCTACACCGATGGTTTGATATGCTTACAAAATGTGCTCCCCTTAATGAAATGCACATGTTTATGATTTCTTCTACATAAACTGAACAAAATCTTACACATAGATCTCGCTTCTTTGGATAAATTTGTCAAAGTGAAAACCTTATCTTTACTCAGTGCCACCCCCTAATTGCCTGACTAATGGTTGACTCTCTAGAGATAGATCATAGATGGATGCGAATTGATGTTGTAGGATTACTCCTACACATAAAATTTCAGCAGTAACTATTCTCGTGATAAAAAATTATGTGCTAACAAAGAGAAGTAGACCTTGTGTATAACACAAGCACACACTATAAAATTATTTCATAAGTGATCGACAATGCAACTTAAAAATTGAACATAAATTACATATAGTAGAAATTATCGACAAGGTTCTCAAACATGCTAAACAAGATGGGACCAACAAGATGTTGGCCATGCAATCCAAGAAATAGCGAAGGAGCTTAACACGCTATGTTAGTTGAAGTCGTCGTTTCACAGGGCTAATGGTAATGGTGGCCACGCAGTCTGTGAAACAGTGAAACCGCATAACACACCATGTTATTCGAATTTGTTGTTTCATGGGGCTAAAGGAAATGGTGACCACGCAGTCTACGAAGCCACATAACACGCTATGTTAGTCGCTTTCGCCATTTTGTGTGGCTAAAGGAAATGGCGGCCATGCAGTCCGCGGAACAACGAAGCCGCATAACACGCCATGTTAGTCGCTTTCCCCATTTCGCGAGGGCAAAGAAAAATCTGGCCACACAGTCTGTGAATCAATGAAGTCGCATAACACTCCATGTTAGTCGCTTTCGCCATTTCGCGAGGCCAAAGAAAATGTCGGCTATGTAGTCCGAGAAACAACGAAAGCCCAAAACATGTTGTGTTAGTCACTTTCGCTGTTTCGCGAGGCCAAAGAAAAAGCTGACCACATAGTCCGTGAAACAGTGAAGGCGCATAACATGCCATGTTAGTCTAATTTGTCGTTTCGCGAGATGAAACAAAATCTTGGCTAGGCAGTCCATGAATCAACAAAGACGCATAACATGCCTTGTTAGTCTAATTTGTCATTTCGTGAGGCCAAAGAAAAATCCGGACACACAGCCCATGAATCAGTGAAGACGCATAACATGCTATGTTAGACGCTTTCATCATTTCACGAGGCCAAAGAAAATGTCGGCCACACAGTCCGCAAATCAGTGAAAGCACATAAGATGCCATGTTATAGCTAGCATAGACCTTTCGTAAGTGATTGACAACGCAACTTAAAAATTTCATAAGTGATCAACAATGCAACTTAAAAAATTTATGTGATAACCCTATTTTCAGCTCCAAATTCTCATTCGAGGATGGAAATTCGTGAGTTAGGGTCGGCGGCAGAATTCAGGGACAAAATTCAGTGGTGACTTGCAAGTAAGTATACAGTCTCTCCCTCAACCTGATATCTATAGACACATGTTTGCAAGTAAGAAATACGGAGGAAAAATGCTTAAACGAAAAGGGGAAACCGGGGACAGAGAAAGTCCAAAATGGGAGGTTAGCCCAGAAAAAAACCTAGGATGGTAAACCCAGCCAAGAGGCCTATGCAAACATCAATGTTAGATGCATTGCCTGGTTCTGCAGATAAATCAGCTAAGTATGTTTTTAAAGAAACTTTAGAGGGTTGCAGAGATGCTTTAATCTCAGTTTCTGAAAAAGAACTGTTTTGGTTTTTCTATAAAAACATAAATGAGAAAATTCTAATATCAAACGCTTGGATATACGATGTAGCCAAATTAATCATGCCAAATGTATTTATAGATCATGAATTGATTCAGGTATTGGCTAACAATTATGACCTTGTCACTAATGTTGTGAGGATGCTGAGTGGGAAACCTTTGGTGGTAATTACTAGGTCTGCAATTATTGATTGTTTCACATTGAACAAAGAATCCCTCACTAAGGGAGACCTAGATAAATTTAAAATGGACAATGACAAGTTTTCGAGGATATACAGGAAAGATGAGCTCTCATATCATAGGAGAAGGGGTTTCAAGAACCAATGGTTGATGGTTACAGGGAGCGAGCCATTCCCTGTCGATGATTTCCTTGGGTATTTCTAGAAAACCTACTTTGCCTTGTGTCAGATTCTGGGGGAGGACGCCAATCCTAGGATGCTAGTGAGTTTTATGTACATGGCTAAGAGAATTCAAAACTTAGATGTCAATCTGGAATTTGATTTTGCTTCGAAAATTGAGAGGAGAATACGAGGGCAGTTGGTGGAATGAAAGGAGAAGACTTGAGCAGTGATTTCCACCACTATTACTTATTATGTCATCTTATCTTGTTTCAAAAAGGGAAGGCATTTGCAGAAAGATTGAAATTAGGAATAGTGGATGAAAATGGATACAGACTCCTAGTTCAGCTTTGGTGTTACCTAAGAGATGCAGGGATTCAGATTACAAGGTCTTCCACGACTCCTTTGTTTGCAGTATTGTTGCTATTTTCCATAGAGTTGTTGACAAATTGTCTCCTGGAATAAGGAAAGTATTGAGACCTTTGGCCTATTACCCTGAAAAGGGTCACACTCACAATTTTGTAGATTGGTTTTACATGGGGGAATATACTATTATTAGGGTCTATGGTTGTCCACAGACTCCCCATTTGTTGCACATGTTTGTACCGGACAGGCTTGCATTTTTGGAATTTATATGGCAGATGTTATGGTTGGAAAGAGACTTGATTGTTCCAAGGAGGAAAGCGTCATTTATGCCTCATGATGTGACATTTGGTGGATTCTCAATTGGCTCCAACATGCTCAAAAAGTTACAAAATTACTTAAACATCAATTTCAAGCTAAAACATGGTAAGGAAAGAATGTGTGGTCTTGAAAACCACATCGACTGTGTTATTAAGTCTCACATGAGTTACTGATAGAAGAAGACCTGATAAAAAAATATAACATCAAATGGATAAATTATGGATAGAAGGAAGAAGTGGGAAATCATAGCAAGAGTTGAAGAGGAAAAGAAACAAAAGGATCCATCTTTCCCTGGGTTCTATGTTGGTGTGACTGATGGGTTGGAGAGAATAGAACTATGTTTCCAAAATTTTGAAAAGATATATGGAAAATCATCAAGTATGGAAGCCCCACCGCAAAAGGTCATGGGTCCACCAAAGAAACCCATAGGGGTTGTGATTCAAGAGCTAACATATAACAAATCCATGGGAGAAGTGCATGAAGAGCAGGACGATACACTTGAAGCTACTACTGCATTGAGGGCCCCAGGGACAGAGGAGCCATCTGATCAATCAAATATGGTTCCACCTAGGTACCAAGAAAAGGTACATGGCTATGAGGCCCAAGTAACAAAAGAGGCAAAGCCTATCAATACTAGCGATGAAAGAGTGACCATCTCAATGAGGTTCCTTGAAGATGACAATTTCATCCATAGTCAGGAATTTAAAGAGAGGAAACAAGTGAACCTCAGGGGAGTAGAGGCAATGAAACATGAATAGGTGATTGCTCAAACTTTGAAAGAAATGAGATTGGATGAAACATACTTGACCCTTGCAAAAGAAAGAGAAATGGTTTTTGTAAAGCGGAAAATCACGGTCGAACCCTAGTTGGTCTCCCCTCTTCTAACTCCGAGGAGAGAGAAGGGAGGTTCGCTAGGATTCGATGGGTTTTCACTTAGGGGAGAGACTTTACATTCAAAAGAGGGGTTGAAACTCATAAGATCCAATCCCACACAATGTAAGGTTGGATGCTAAATGAATTTCAAGGGTTAGGAAAGCAAGGCTACCCTCTTTTGTAAAGAATGTTGATTAAGGAAATTAAGCTAAGGATGCATAGAAAGTCATAAAGATTCGCTTATAAACTGAGTTTAGGTTATAGGATGAAGCTGCGGACCTGGAATTAGCAGTAGAATGTCGATACGGCGCTGTCTTGTAAATTTGAGAAAAAGTTGTCGGGACGATGGCGCCCGGCGCCACGGTCCTCCGAAAAATCCGTGAAACGAAGGGGGATCTGTTCGTCTCTGCACAAGGATTCCAGATCTTCAATCTCAGCCGCGTACCTGCAACCTTGTTCTAAGGATGTTTGTATCCTTATGTGCAAAGGTTTAGATGTTGTATGTTGTAGTATGTAGCATGTAATAAGTGATCTCCTCTTCAATGGTTGAATCCTTGACTTGAATGCAACACTTAGCCTTGAATGGAGACTTGGAATGATCAATTGCTTGAATGCTTGAATGCTTGAGTATAGTTTCCACGCTTTTCACATATGTCCTTCTCATGCCAAATGAGAGAGAAAAATGTAGTTTATATACTTGTCAATTAGGGCTGATAGACTGATTTTCCCAACCTTAGGCCGACCAGGGAAGTATATTTCCAAATTGCAATAAAAAAGACCCGATATCACTTAGGAAACCGGGCCCAAAATAGGACCCAGGGACCAGGGCGCTGGGCGCTCTGGTCCCACCTCCGGGACAACGGGGTGCAAGGAGGTTCAGGCCAATGGTGCTTGAAAAATGCAGTTTTCAGTGTCGTGAGCAAGTTTTGGGGTCTCCATTCAGGTTGTGTGTTGCGTCGCCATCGTGAAGACCGAAATGCAGTCGAAATTGCAAGTGTCGCAATTTTAGGACACTGCATTTAGCCCCCACTTTAGCGGGAGTATGTATGCTCATACTTCCGGTAAAGTACAAGGAAACAACGTTGAAAGACTTTCACCACGTCAAGGAGGCAAGATACACCAAGCCCCCAGTGGACTAAGGATCTTACGACTTCGATTGACAAAGTAAAAGGGAAGATCACGAGGGAGAACCATGACTGTCAGTAGTAAGGTTCCCTCACTATGAGTCATGCAAAAGAAATACCAAAAATCTTCAAGACAAAGCTAAGTTTGCCAAGAAATTTTCAAGTATCTTTGAAAGGATAGACAGGGTGTATGCCCCCCTACGTTAAAGCGATCGCACACGCCTCAACGGGGGTGATTGTTTTAACGTAGTGATACACATAAGAAATGAGAAAGGAAAAGGAGCACGTTATCGCAAAGATTTAGCCCCCAAGTGTGAGATAAACCCAAGGATAATAGACACAAAACACAAAGCACGAGGTGACTTCGCTTTCCTCGGGGTCAGTATGTTGTATGATAATTCATGTATATGTATCATATGTATGTATGCATAATTGTTCTTCATTCCCCAATCAAGGAAGGTCACCTAGAAGAAGGGAACACATGTGTCTTTTGAGTCAACATGAGAGAGACCAAAGAGATCTCAATGCTTTGCATCGTCCTCAAGTAGACAACACCAAGGACAACAAAATAGAAGAATGAGAATAACATATAGAAGAAGTAACACAAGAGAGGAGGAGAGAATCTGCCATGCTAATGTAACTAGTCTAGCACGTCATCTACCCCCCGATCTTGCTGATCAATGTTTCGGGAAGGCAGGGAACATGCTAGAGGAGGAACATCCAACACAGCAGATGGAGCTATCACAAGATCCAAACAAGGGCTATGTTCATGTTCCAAGCCACATTGTTCTTGTCTAGGAGCTAAGATAAGTGCTTTAGAAAATTCATTAGATAAATGGTTATCAACATCAACAAGTTCATATTCGCTATCAGAAGCAAGAGGAGTAACATTTTCATCATGCATAACATTTTCATCTATATCATCATCAAGATTTATAAAAATAGGATCTTTAACTCGCACAGGATCAAGACCATCATGCATCTTATGTTTAGGAGATTTAGGCTCAATATCCGGCTGAGGAGAAAATGGAATAATACTTGTTGAAGGTGTTTTTGGAGATTGTGAAGTTTGAGAAGCAGCTGCTTGAGCCCTAAGACGACGCTTTCGTCGGCGTTCCCGTGCAGAACGATTACGTCTAGTCTTAGTAGGAAGTGTAGAAGATAGAGGAGGAGGAATGTTCTCATCCTTATCACTTGGGTGTTTAGGTTGTGGTCTCTTAGGCTGGATAATAGGAGAAGAAGAAGGTCTCTTCTCTCTATAAAAGGACGGAGGAGGAACTGCTCCATATAAAGGAGGAATTCTTGGTTTAGGAAGAAGACCAAGTCCATCATGACAAGGAGGTATAGGTCTACTTTTAGAAGATTTATTAGGCATAGACATAGTCACATCCATGGGGACGGGTTGGGAATCTTCTTGAGGAAAGACATTAGTTTTGTCTTTCAAAGGAAGAATTTCCTTCTCAAGAATGATAGGAATGTCAAGTTTAGGTGTTCTAGGTTCACTTAGAGATAGGATCATATCTGCTTTCCACTTTTGATAAGATTTAAAAAGATGATCACTTCGCGGAGGAAGAGATTGGAATTGTTTGGGCCAAAAGTAATCAATAGGAACACTAGAGGTTCTTTCGGCTGGTTTAAAGAGACTATGATTGACAGTAACAACTTCACCATTATGGGGAAATTTCAAACACTTATGAATAGGAGAAGCAATAGCTTTCATGGAAGATAGCCAAGGATAGCCAAGCTTCACACGAAATTGTTCGGAAGATGGAATAATAGCAAAGTTCACATCAAGAGATTTATTATGGACCTCAATAGGCAATGTAATAGAACCAATTGCAGGAGAAGAAAATGCATCAAATAGTTTCACAATCACATCTGTTTTGTCATAGATCACTTGATTCAATTGCAAAGTAAAAAGAAATTCTTCAGTAATAACATTAACCATGCACGAAGGATCAATAAGCACTCCACGGCAAGGTGTATTTTTGACTTTTGCAACTACGTATAAAGGACCATCAGGTGCTCTAATGGTTTCACTAGAATCAAATGTGATGGAAGGTTCTTTAGGGATTTCTTGCTGCTCTACAAAGTTAATCACATTCGGAGTCATAGACACAAGACCATCAGATGAGAAAGAGGAATCATTAGCCTCAATCGCATTAGAGGTATGAGAGGTATGAGAAGGTAATGGATCAGTAAAAATCTGAAGATTTTGGTTAGGAGGAGCTACAGATGTGTTGCCTTTATCATTCACTCCAGAAACAGAAATAGTATTATTATCAATCAAATCTTGAATTTTACCCTTTAAAGAAAAACATTTTTCAGTATCATGACCAGGCTGACGATGAAAGTGACAAAAAGCTTTATGATCAAAATAAGGTGAAGTAATCTTTGCAGGATCAATTTGTCTTATAGGAGGAAGAGTAAGCACATTTTGTTCCAATAATTTATTCATAATACCATGCAATGATTCATTCAAAGGAGTATACTTTCTTTCTTTCCTGAAAAATTTAGAAATAGGAGGCACACCTGATGCTGCATTCACATTGTTGTTGATGATGTTTTCATTGAGTTTGATGGAATCTCTGTTCGGTTTAAACTTCCCAAATGGTTGTTGACTGCTATCACCCTTATCACTCGGAGCCATAGGATGTGATTGTTCCATTTGACTCACAGTCAGTTGATAATTGTGAAGAGTGGCACACAACTGTTGGAAAGAAGTAAACTCAGAAAATAGAAGTTTGTCTCGAATATCTTTTTGCAAATTAGAAATAAAGATTCTTTGAATATCATTATCAGGAACTGGAAAAGAAATTTGAGCATACAAATGCTTATATCTACCAATGAAATCAGTCACTTTTTCTTTAACACCTTGTTTACAATGCATTAAATCAATCAAAGTAACTTTAGGACTTATATTGTTTTGAAATTGTTGAATGAAAGCATTTGCAAGTTGTTCGAAAGAAGTAATAGAATAAGAAGGCAACGAGCAATACCATTGTAGGGCTTTGTCTCTTAATGTTCTGGTGAATAGTTTTGCAAGCAACCTTTGGTCATAAGCAAAATCAGTACAAATTGTTTGAAAAGTCTTAACATGTGTTAGAGGATCTCCTTTACCATTATAAAGCTCCAAATGCGGGATTTCAACATGTTTAGGAGGAATAGCTCGAACAATGTCAAGAGAAAGTGGACTCGCAACATCAAATGTGGGCACACTAAACTTAGATTGATTCATAGAGGCAATTTGTTGCTGTAAAGAAGAGACAGTTTGTGCAAGATTATTGATGGTAGCTTCAGTCGAAGAGTTCATATTAGGTGTGTTAGATTGAGATGGAGGTGTTATGTTATTCAAAGAAGGTAAAGAGTAAGGTGGTGGGACCCTATGATAGTCAACCATAGGAGATGATTGGATAGGAGGAACACTACAAGGAGGAATGGAATGATTAAATGAATTGCCCCCTTGCGTCATGTTCATTTGTGAAGATGTAATAGGAACACTCATTAGAGGAATGAATGAAGAAGTTGGATTGAATGAAGGAAGAGGGTTAATTGAAGAAGAAGGGTTGCCCCCATGACTGGTGATCATAGGAGGAATGTCTTGTGTTGAAGTAGTCATTATGTTTGATGTAAAAGTAGGTATACTAGCAATAGGAGTCGTCAAAGGAATAGAATGATTGTCTTGGGTAGGAGGTTGTGTATAACCTAAGGTTTCGGCACAACTCTTCATAGGCATCACATTTGAATCCACAATGTGTGCAATACCACGCAAAATATCAATTCCATTCTTATCACTTTGAAGCATGCGTTTTAGACCCTCAATTAAAGGAAGAGCTTGACTATCGGGATACTCATGAGACATCCATTGGTGAAAATCGTCAAATTGGTTATCCAATTTGGAAAGTTGTTCAACATAAACTTCATGGGGAGCTTCTTCATCATTCGGAGGATTAGAGGAATTACCCATGTCCTCGTTAAAAAGGCTACTCAAATTAGGTTTCATCTCCTCAGTAGTTAAACCTCGAAAGGACTTAATTCTACGGCTTCGTCTAACGGGAATAGTGTAAGTAGGGCTTGCTGTTGTAAAACTCATGCACTAGAGAGAGAGAGAGAAGATTTTGATTTTAGAGGTAGCAATTTTCAGTAAAACCAGCCAATCTTCCAGATTTAAGCTGTTAAATGCAATCACGACAGTCTCCCGAAATTTTGAAAAAAATGTCCGGGACCGTGGCGCTCGGAGTGCAACACGGTCCTTGCAACTTTTTTCGAAATTTGCAGGGATGAAAGGTATGATGATTTTAGAGCTAATCTGAAAAAATTGAGAGATTTTACGATCTGTAGATAGGCCAAATTAAAGTTGCAATCTCAAAATTGAACCCTATCAAGATTGTCGAAAAATGCAAAATTTTGAATTTTGAAAAAGAGAGGGAAACTGAAATTTTGAATTTTATGATTTTAGAGGGAATGTCAAAAGCAATGCAAGTTTTGAAATTTAAAAATTGATTCAATTTCACGCAAAATTCAATTTTGAAAGCGGAAATCAAGGTTGTTGTAATTAAGCACTTAATTTCAAAAGTCACAAAAATGCAAGAATTTGAATAAAGCACTGAAATTTTGAATGAATGCAAACACAATTTTCAGATTTAGGACAGTAAGAACACAATTTTGACACAAAATTTCAATTTCAACAATTTTTGAATGATTAGGAGCCTTAAACCAAGCAATCACAAGACCAACTTTGACTGTAATTTTGAAAGTGTTATAATTGACAAAATCAGCCAAAATTCTGGATTTTAGCAGGAAAATACAGCAAGATCTCGCTCCCAAAATTTTGGAAAAAATGTCGGGGATGATGGCGCTCGGAATGCAACACGGTCCTCGCAACTTTTTCCCAAATTTTCAGGGATAAAAGATATTGTGATTTTATTACAGAATCCAAAGTTACAGCTGATTTGGAGATGTTTTGATCGGTCAAATTGTCAAACAAAGGTTGAATTAAGAGGGTTTCAAAAATTAGGGTTTTAACATTTAACCACTTAATTTTCAAAATTAAAGTACAGATATGAATTGATAATTTATAATAGAAAAGCAGATCTGAAGCAAGCATTAATAATTAAACATTTTGCAAGTTCAATGTTCAAAAAAAAAATAAAAAAATTTAGGGTTTTTATGCAATCACCTCTAAAATTTTGCAAAAGATCAAACATGGAAATGTAATCAAGGAATCAATTTTCAGATCTAATCATGAATAATCAGAAAGGATGTTCACGTCGGGTTCACCAAAATGTAAAGCGGAAAATCGCGGTCGAACCCTAGTTGGTCTCCCCTCTTCTAACTCCGAGGAGAGAGAAGGGAGGTTCGCTAGGATTCGATGGGTTTTCACTTAGGGGAGAGACTTTACATTCAAAAGAGGGGTTGAAACTCATAAGATCCAATCCCACACAATGTAAGGTTGGATGCTAAATGAATTTCAAGGGTTAGGAAAGCAAGGCTACCCTCTTTTGTAAAGAATGTTGATTAAGGAAATTAAGCTAAGGATGCATAGAAAGTCATAAAGATTCGCTTATAAACTGAGTTTAGGTTATAGGATGAAGCTGCGGACCTGGAATTAGCAGTAGAATGTCGATACAGCGCTGTCCTGTAAATTTGAGAAAAAGTTGTCGGGACGATGGCGCCCGGCGCCACGGTCCTCCGAAAAATCCGTGAAACGAAGGGGGATCTGTTCGTCTCTGCACAAGGATTCCAGATCTTCAATCTCAGCCGCGTACCTGCAACCTTGTTCTAAGGATGTTTGTATCCTTATGTGCAAAGGTTTAGATGTTGTATGTTGTAGTATGTAGCATGTAATAAGTGATCTCCTCTTCAATGGTTGAATCCTTGACTTGAATGCAACACTTAGCCTTGAATGGAGACTTGGAATGATCAATTGCTTGAATGCTTGAATGCTTGAGTATAGTTTCCACGCTTTTCACATATGTCCTTCTCATGCCAAATGAGAGAGAAAAATGTAGTTTATATACTTGTCAATTAGGGCTGATAGACTGATTTTCCCGACCTTAGGCCGACCAGGGAAGTATATTTCCAAATTGCAATCAAAAAGACCCGATATCACTTAGGAAACCGGGCCCAAAATAGGACCCAGGGACCAGGGCGCTGGGCGCTCTGGTCCCACCTCCGGGACAGCGGGGTGCAAGGAGGTTCAGGCCAATGGTGCTTGAAAAATGCAGTTTTCAGTGTCGTGAGCAAGTTTTGGGGTCTCCATTTAGGTTGCGTGTTGCGTCGCCATCGTGAAGACCGAAATGCAGTCGAAATTGCAAGTGTCGCAATTTTAGGACGCTACAGTTTTAAACAGTAGCATGCTCATAATTTTGGGAATGACCATGAAACAAATGTTCTTGTTGGATCAGGTCAGGCAACAAGAAGATCCCCTGCTAATTGTTGAATTTGATTCAGATGAAGGGGTGAGTGGAACAGGGTATAATCCCAAACTTGATATATTAGGCTTATGGGCAAGCTCAAAAAGTAATCGTAAGCTAAAGTTGGTTGATTTGGTAAAGGAAACTTAGGGGGCAACACTTTTCAAATGCATAAAAAGAAACATCTCCATTAGAGGCCGCTAGAATGACCATGCACTCTGCAATGTTTACGAGGGATGCATTAAAGCAAATGGAAAGAAAGTTACATGAACTAGAGGCTGGGAAAAAGGATATGAATGATGAAATAAACAAGTTATATATTGAGAATACTACATTGAGAGGAAAGTTGGAAGGTCAGCCTAACAATCAAAATACGACAATTGTTCTGCATATGCATACCCCTTCAAAGAAAATTGATAAAACATGTGACAACAAAGAGTGGACTGAAGAAAAGAAGAAATACGAGAAAGAGATACAGGATATGAGGGTGGCCAATGAGGATATCCTGCAAAAAATGGCACAAGAAACTCTGCGAGTTTTTGAACAAATTCTTCTACACAAGGTCAACTTTATAGTTGAGAAATTGGAAGAGATATATGGGAGTTATCAGACTTTGTTGAAGATGTTAGAAGTTTTCAAAGAGAATAGGCCCAAATTGGAAAACCTCTCAAATAGGTGGAAACCTGCATATGTGACATTGGAAATGCTATGCAAGGTGACTCAGAGAAACCCTGATGTTGAACCGAAAATAAAAGAAACTTGGAAAATGGTGCAAACAATCGAAAGTGGACTCAATGATGTCAGAAGTATGGAGAAAAAGGTGGGAGGGAAAATTGATTATTTCCACACATTTCAGCATTGGACTATCCCTCGTATCACAGACAATGACAAGCATATCCGAGACTTCAATGATTGGAAGACCGACTTCACCCAGAGTGTAGCAAAGATCACTGCACATTTGAAGGATGAAGGAGATATCAATTTTGAGAGATTTCATGTGTTTCAAGATGAGATTATAAACGTGGATTTTGGTGACACCAAGTTTGTTGCAGATGGGAGAAATTTAACAAACAAGAAGTGGAAAGATCATTTGATGAACATGCCCATCATTCTGAACTTTCAGTGGCCCAATGATTATGAAGTTTACCAATAGGAAGTGACTCATCTGAATGTGCCTGCAAACCGATAACAGAGATTTCCAGGTGCGGAATCCGAGAGTTGTAATCGTCTTCAAATTTTAATTTCTCATTTCTCTCATTTCTACATTATGTCAATCAGTTATAAAGAGGTGTCTTGTAACGGTCTGAAGCTTGTTGCTTCTCTTGATTTTGTATAAAAGGGAGAAACCAAGACCAATAGAAAACATAGTAGATCTTTTGAGAATACTGTAACAATATGGTGTACCTCATTTTAGTGGCAAAATAAATAGAAGAATCCAAAAACTTTTCTGCTCATTTGAAGTGTTAGTTTCAATTTCAGTTTCTTTGTTTCAAGAATACAAGTATAACTAACCTGTGTGTTATACTTCGTCTTATTCGTGTGGTAAAGATTAAATAGTTAAATACTCATTGATCTATATTTAATATTTACTTTGGTATGACTTTATAGCACACATCTTTGTCTGCCTAACTAACATACTTTGTATTTCCTGATTGAAAAATTATGTGATCCTGTCTAATATGTATTGTCCCTACTCTTCTCTAACCCTGTCATAGAGGGTTTTAAGGCAGTTAATTCACATCCAATACAACGTTAATTCAATCTGACACATATCCCAATCGAGTTTTATGTTCATTTAATTGAATTACTCATTGAAAATGCACATGGAAGCACTGCCAACGTGACTTAGGTCTCAATATTCTCACCCTGACCATCCACTGCTCTCTGGGTTAGTGCCACCTAATGATGAATATTTTATCAATTATATTAAGGTACACTCCTTGTAACAACACTAGAATAAAAAAGGGACATCACATAATATTCTCGATTCTAGTGAAATCAACCGACGTAAGTTTAGAACACATTCCCAACATATATATGAAATCAAAGACATTTGAGAAGCCACATATAACTATTCTTCATATGCAAAACATATATAACCCTATAACCAATTGAAGAGGCACATATCACCTTGTTCAACCATTCATCATACAAGACATGTAGAAAAGCCACATATAACCATTCAGAAAGCATGAAAAAGTGTACAAGAAACCAATCATTAACCATTCAAGTTATTTAAGTGAAGTCAATCACATTTATTGACAATAACCATTCATGAAGCATACAAAGTGTTTTCTTAAATGAAAGAATTGGACAAAATTCCAATATGTCTAATTACAAATAGTCTGCACCATTGCTGATGTTTTATTCAACAGAGGTCAACAATATACATCTAGAAAACTTTCCTAACAGTACAAGCCCCTTGTGGAGGCATAGGTTGAGTATTTAAATCACCTTTCTTTCCCCCAGTGGTCGGAGTAAGGGGAGGCACATCCTTCCCATCATATTCATCGGTTATGAAGGCAGAGACCTCCTCGAACCTTTGTTTCTAGTACTGAGCGCGTTGCACACAAACATCTAGCATCCTCTACATCTGGTCACTTATGTTTTTGTTTCTTTTAGTGCATGCCTCATGCACTACCTCCTATCTCTCATTCGCCATCTGCAGTATACGCACATCCATCTCAAGGTTTGTATTCTTATCATCAAAGTCCATGACCTTGTTATTGAGTTCCATACATTTCTTTCTGAGTTCAGTGCATCTCCTTTTCAGTTGAGTGAATCTCCATTCAAGGTCAAAAACAATCCCCTTCAGCCTTTCATTTTCAGCATGGGCCATTTCGACCTTCTGCGTTAGCAGTTCTACACGCATGGCGTCAAACTTCATTATGTCCATCCCATCATTCCAGTCTACAAAGGGTGGTGGTGTTTGTCTTGCAAACTTCCCTAAACCGTCGTTGGAGGTGAGAACATCGGGCGTCCCATTCACCTATGAAGTCATAGCAGGCGTTTTGTTCTCCGGAACAGATGTTTCAACACCCTTTCTTTTTCTTGTCCCTGCTCTTCCCATTGCCATCCCTGCAAACAATGCCAAAAAAGTAGTATTAGTACACAGATAGGCAAGATAGCATGAAAAATGCAGGAAACAATAATTTATGCCAACACGAAACGAATAGGTATTTGTTGCATTTTTGCATGAATAACATTATGTAGAATACAAAAGTTAACGTGTTCACTACACTGACAAGTGGGAGGGTACTTGGGTGGCAGGTTACCTACCAATTGGGAATCCATGTTTTGGGAAAATAACTCCATCACTCACCACTCATCATCCTGCATCCAACTTATTACACATCTGCCATGAAACTATAACACAAGTCTACTATTTTTAAATTGATTTTTTTGTTGTTAATTCATTTCAAATTCAATGTTAAAAAACAAACAATAACAATGGTATATTGAATTGTCGTAAGTTACAGTGGAAAGAGCACATGGCTCACAATTTCAATCAAACATTTGGCTTGATCTGTATACCTAAAAGAGTTGTAGGAACCCTATTGATAAGCAATAACAAAACGTATGCATATGCAATAAGTTTGAGACCTTGAACAAAACTTGAACAATAAATGACTATCATCGACTTTATTCTACCATCCACTATCATTATTAAAAATGTTGTGCACCAAAGATAAGTTTATGAAGTTATTAAAGGGCAGTTCATGGTGTAGGATCACCATGAAACAATCCAACAAATCAAGCATTTATAGTTATGTTGCTTAAAATAGCAAGAAAGGTTGAAAATAAAGTACTTCTCATTTAAAATGAAAACAATAATTGAGAGGGTTTAAACTATGGTAAGGTAAAAGTCATCTCAATATAACATCTCCAAATCCCATCTGCATAGTCTATCAAGACTTATCTTCCACCATAGTATCTCGCTATAAGTATTAGGAAAGAGGAACAACAACGCGGATCGAAAAATATTATTGCCTTTGCTGTATGGTTTGCGCAATGGAGTTGACAACACCGTAAAATGCTTTACGCTTCTTCTCATGCTTATGCAACTTGGGAGGGGTGATGCCAAGTGATCGTAGCCTCTAACTTACCCGTCTGATCACAGGGTCGTGTTTAACATCCTCTTTTTGTGGTTCGACACTTTCGCCAACTTTATCCTACCACATACAAACAACATCATACGAGTGCTGCCTATTTCATTCCATTGGAATAAGATAAACAATGGAATGAGAAGATGGAGGAAGGGATATTGTCATCTTCAAAACTTACCATGGGTGGGGAATAGACCAGGTCTTCAATAGGCCACACCGCCCATGAGTTTAGGAAATCCAACAAGACATCGGCGAAAGGACCTGGACAAGGTAGCTGGGCATTTGCATCAAAGACTCACGATGCAAACTTTAGCACAATCTCGTGGGACTGGAATAGTATGACACATTACACCCTCCCCCAGCACATCAACAACTCCTTCCCCAACCACTGCCCCATCCACTAGTAGTTGGACTTCAACTCCAACAGAAACAACGTGAGCATCTTCATTGGCACACTCTTCTTTGTCTTCCACAGTCGCCTACATCAGTAGCAAGTGGGCGCGTCCGCTTAAATAGAATTCTTTATAGCTAACCATCAAACACAGGAAAATCAATTCATGGCAATGTAATACAACAATACCGAAATAGTTGTCCATCCTGGCCCGTTGCCCCCATCGCGCTCATGGTCTGCATTTGTACATCCATCATCATTTCCCCCAACCTCTTTCTCAATGCTTTCTTCTATCGGATTATGCTGCAAAATGTGATACATTGCATAGGAGTGTAAGTACTCATTAAACCCATACACCTACGAACACTACTGAACCAAGGTCGATGAATTTTACACGACTAAGGCAATAACAGGAACACAGATAATAGACACAACTACAACAACATATAAAATACTTTCCAGTATAACACTTCCTCTCACCGCCTATTATGCACAATAAGAGCCCAATACCTGTTCATCTCTGCTCTTATCCTCCAATATCTGCCCCAATTCACTAGACTCCTCTACAATCTTCTTGCCACTGCATGCACTCAAACTTTCATTCAATGTCTCCTTCAACTTCTCCCTCCAAATAGACTTTTGAGGTTTCTTGTCCAATACCGCGACTGATTGCATACAAAAAAGAGTTACTCTATAGTATAACACAACATGTGATGATATAGCACTGCATGTCATGCATAATGACACCGCATTACCTATTCATCTTTGCACCTATCCTCCAACCTCTAGCCCAGTTCAGGAGACTGATCTGCAATCGTCTCGCCACTGCATGCACTCGGTTTTTCAATCGTTGTCTCCTTCACCTTCTTCCTCCTAACAGACGTCAGAGATTTTGGACGTGGTTTTTGGGGAACACTACGCATGGTGTCATCAGGCAACTGCATTGACTGTTCTTTTCTCATATTGTCCATCATCTGCCCCAATTCAGGAGACTGGTCCGTAATCTTCTTGCCATTACATGCACCCAATTTTTCATTCGTCATCTCCTTCACCTTTTTTGTCCAAACAGACAGATACCTAATAGACGGCCGAGGTTTTCGACTTGATTTTTTGGGCACACTATGTTCTGTGTCATCCAATACCACAGGACACTCCATGCTCCCTCCACTAACCCCATAAAAATCAGCCTACAATGACATGGACAAAATAGTCAACATACTACACAGTGGAGTGCAAAGCATACCATACAATGAAAACACACATATGCACAGGCCAACAGATAGTCACCTTCAATGAAAAATGTGTGGCCTCATTTGAAGTCGGCCTTGTTTTTCTATGACATTCTTCTTTCTTGCTTCCCCAATGAATCATGTGCAGGCTCATTGACTGGCATGTTTATTTCAGGATTTGAAGTCTGCCTTGTTTTTTCCACAAATTCTTTTTTTTCTGCTTCCCTGACAAAAAAGATGCACCCTCATTTGTTTCAAGATCTGAAGTCGGCCTTGTTTTTTCCACAGTATTCTTCATTTTTTGCTTTCCGAATGAAACAAATGTAGCCTCATTCACTGGCACGTTTGTTTCGCGATTAGCCTTCGATGCCAAAACCTCCTTGCCATGGCCTACACTGTCACTTAAACTCTGGGCAGCAGGATAGGATAGCTCAATAAGACATTCTTCAGATGCTTAAAGGAATTTAGTAAACTCTAAAACAATACGATCACTAAAAATTACCTCTGTTGCAATATTCTTTCTTTCTAGTAACTCTAAAACCTTATTCCTTCTCACCTCCCTAACTAGACTGCTGTCGTACACTCGCATTGCTTCCTTTATGTCTTCCTTCCCTTTGGTAGGAAGCTCATCATGTGTTTTCTTTCCATATTTCATGCACACCCCTTTAGTGACACATTTTTTTTGCATACTATGTTGTAAATCCATTTGGTATTCGATATTAGACTCCCTCTTTTTCAAGTACATCTGCGATTTCTTCATATGATCCACGTTGCGTTCTCCACTACCACACGGTTCATGTCTACATCGTGCAACCCCCAATAATGGAAGTTGATGTTCTTTGGCTCTATGCATATTAAGCCTCCCTAGATCCCAAAACTTATAGCCTTCATTGTAGGAACAATGATAGAAGAGACAAAAGTAGTGCAACCTACCATTAATATGTTCTTTTTTATGATTGCCCTATTGCTGCGCACAAGCAACAGAGACAAAGTGTCACATTCAATTTTGTACTAATCAAACATTATAAAGATAATCCAAAATATAATGACTAATAGTGGACCAACTCGTTACTCGCCCCTCCTCCTTGTTCCTGTTGCTGAGTGCTGACACAATCACCTTACCCTCCTGTCTCCTGCTCTATGCTCACCTTGTGCTCGCTACAAACATCCCCTTTTTCACTCTCACCAACTAGAGCATCAGTATAATCGCCCTCGTCTACATTTCCAATGGCCTCATCTTCCTCACCAGCAAAGCCACTATCATAATGCTGTTAAATAAAATAGCACACATCATCGATGCTTTTTATGCCCATATATATATATACATTTCCACTTATAAGTCCCAACTTCCAACAACCACGCCATGCAATGATGCAAAAAAATTATAAGACAATGATAAATTATTACCAATGTGGTTGTGACGTCACTTAGAAGCCGACTTGACAATGGGTTCAAAATTAGAGACCTAACTCATGACTCATTCAAATTTGAATCCCCAACTAGTCCCTGACCTGAAAGCCCATCTCCTGACTCTTTTATATTTGGATCCCCAACTAGTCCCGCATCTGAAAGCCCAACTCCTGACTCTTCCAGATTTGAATCCTCAACTAGTCCTAGATGTGAAAGCCCAACTCCTGAATCTTTCAAATTTGAATCCCCAACTGGTCCTACATCTGAAAGCCCAACTCCTGACTCTTTCATATTTGAATCCTCAACTAGTCCTGGATGTGAAAGCCCAACTCCTGAATCTTTCATATTTGAATCCCCAATTGGTCCCGCATCTGAAAGCCCAACTCCTGACTCTTTCAGATTTGAATCCTCAACTAGTCCTAGATGTGCAAGCCCAACTCCTGAATCTTGCAGATTTGAATCCCCAACTAGTCCCGCATCTGAAAGCCCAACTCCTGACTCTTTCATATTTGAATCCTCAACTAGTCCTAGATATGAAATCCCAACTCCTGAATCTTTCAGATATGAATCCCCAATTGGTCCTGCATCTGAAAGCCCAACTCTCTCCTAGGTATACAAATTGGATCTCCAGTCACAAGCATTAAACAGTAACAAAACCAAGGAATACTACGTGTTTCATAATCCATTAAAACTAATTAGCTTACAGGAAGACCGATGTCATGTGTCATTGCGAAGCGAACGTGGCCAACTCCTAGGAGATCATCTGCCTTTAGCTCCAGTAAACCATAATCAAGATCAATAGTTTCCCTCAACCTTTTTCTCAACGCAATTGACATGATTGAATTGAAAAAACAAATAAGATGCAATTGATATTCTTCACACTATGAATAACACCACACATTCACCACAAATGACACAGTCAAGACACGACCGGTTATTCGTACATTGCAATATAAAGTCAGCATGTCGTTGTGTTATGTACCACCCAGCTAACGGTTAGCTAAACTATTCATGACATTCTGCTATAGAACATATTTTGTTGCAATTGCAACAAAATAATGATTATGATCCGTCGCCAATGTTGTCAAAAAGGCTTCATGAGTTGTCCCCATCCAAAATACAACACAAAACTAGACTTTGTTAAGGATTGATAAAGAAGGATACAAAACACACTTAACACATCAAGTGCGTCTATTCTGGCTCCAAAACAAACCTTTTGTACAACGTGTTAGCAACTGGTTAGTCAATCACAGCCGTTAATTGCAAAATCAACAGTGTAAAACGAGTGTGTAATAATTTAGATGGTCACTCTATGTCACACAATAGACATGGATTCATTACCATTAAGAAAGTCTTTGATGATAATTAATGTGTACATAGACCTCCAATTCATTATTCAGAAGACACATGCCTTTTGAAACGAGTATCTATTCTAAAGGCTCCATCTCTTTGTTGATATGAGAATATTATTAATAACCTAGTCTTAAGTTCCCAAAAGAAAAAAAAACACTGTGAAGGATAGACACGTGAGGAGTTTGTCATGCCAACCAGAGACATCTGAAATAGACCCCCAAATAACATTTCAAATCGGAGTTGGATCGTTAAACACATGTAGTTATCGAACATCACGAACATTGATAATCTAGATATACAAATATATTGGGATGAACATAAACACTCTCATGCAAATTAACAGAATATATACAAATTTATAACACATAGTTCGCAAGAATAAGCATTTCAAGATCATATATTCAACACTAGTTTCATGACTTGAAGATCCATAAATAACAATTGTACTGCATTCACGTTGGAAAATAATGTCTTATTGTCTAATATGGTGCATCTATAGCATAGAGTATAAGGCATCAATCAATTGCATTGTTCATTTTCATCATTATCAAATTCAGTAAAAGTAAGGACATTAATATTACATGATCAAGAACTGAATTTTATACATACATTTCTATCGCATAAAAAAATTATATACAACAAACTATATATATATATATATATATATATATATATATATATATATATATATATATATATATATAACAAGCCCCTTTCAAAAATTTGCATAAGCCCAAAGATTATTAATAAGGGGATATTACAGTGCAAGTAGTATTAAAGAAGGGAGAGAGAGCAACAATCTGGGAACGTCTGGACGTTTGTAGGGGGACTGCTCAATAGTCCTTGAAAATCAACAACCTAAATGGATAACTAATGTTAGTGGTAGTCTACATTGGGAAGTAAATCCATTTCAAAAGACAAAAGGAACCTACATGTTCATATATGAAAATGTAGTTTAACATTCAATATAAACTACCACTAAGTAATATATATCACCTAAATTATATGTGTCAATTTGCCATAGTGCCAGAGCTGTGTATATCAGCCACCTATTTTGGTACAGTTGTTATGCGCTCAAGGACAAACGCCTCTATTCCGACTCGAAATCAACACTATGGTGTGACTAACATGCAACTTAGTCATGTTTTACACCATATATTTTACTTTCAATGGCTACGATTGAATAACATGTCACTAACATGCAGTAGGATTTGTCTATTTTGGAGCCTTGTTATTGACTAACTCCAACTCCAACACCAAGTGGCTTTACCTGCCCAACATGCCATGTTCTTGTAAATTGCATCACGTGTTAGCCTTTGGCTTTACCACTGTTAGCTACATCAAATCACGAACCGTACATGATCAATGCTCCGAGAGGTTGTGTCTATTGTGGCTCCAAAATAGATAAATCGTACAGACTGACAACACCTTGTTAGACAAAGGTAGCCATCAAATGCAAAACCTACGATTAAAAACCTACCACAAATATGGGGTGATAGTCACACCATACTATTTTTTGCAGCCACAATAGAGGCGTCCCGCTGCGAAACTAACTTGAGTTTCGTGTGTCTTTTCTCTAACAAACGTACCAAGTTTTGGAGCCGACGGCCACTTCTTCCTGTCGGGATGTCGTATGAACGCGGTTCATTCATTCACAAGCTTTTAATGTGTGTGTTATGCACAATAAACCATCGGTAACCACAAAGCATGCTGCAGTCATCCTCCGGCATATCCACATAATTTCACGTGGGCCCCGAGGAGTGAAACCGACAACTTGACAGCAACTCCACATCACATACCGTGGGTCCGAGCGCCAAGGCAAGTTGGCATGGTATGCATGTCTCAGAAATGTATGTCGATGCATGTCGTTGGTACGATAAATTTGTTGTCGAGCCAGAATACACGTAGCTATTAGGTGCCTCACACATATATTTGCATATATGTTTATGCTGTAGTTTTCGAGTGAGATTAGGTGCATCCAACTTGTGTCAGACATCTCTATGCTGGCTTCAAAATGCGATTGTACCAACGACATGCATCGACATACATGGGGCGTGTCTATTGTGGCTCCAAAACAGACCTATCGTACCAACAACATGCATCAACATACATGTCCGAGAATAAATATATATGCAAATACATGTGGTAGGCACCTAATAGCTACATGAAAGAGAAAGTCATGTAAAATTTCTTGTTTCAAATTGAGCTTCTTTTACATCGTTTTGACCTCGTTTACATGTTATGGTTTGCATTTTGTGTTTAAAATCATTATGGTTTACCTTTTGATGCAAACATACTCCTCAAAATCAGGTTGTTGACCGGTTGATGCAACCATTCCTTGACTGTGCGTGACCTGCTCTTATTTAGGAGTTGATATGTTGTTTGCTGACAATTAGAAGTTGATTTGTTGTTTGTTTGTAATCTCCGTTGGAGTTAAGTTATATGTGATTGATTTGTTATGGACCGTTGTTACTTTGTAGTCTTCATAGGAATTGATAACAGTTTTAGACTGTTGTTACGTGGCAGTAAATTATAGGAGTTGATTAAGGGCTTTTGTGGAATAAAGAGGAATGTTGTTAAAAAGGAGAGTAGAAGTTTTCTTTTTTTGATCTGATGAGCAGCTGAGAATAATGGAAACAAAGAATAATATTTCCATAGCTTCTTTTGTCTTTGTTTTATTATGTCTTTTTCCTCTGTATTGCAGAGGACATGTTTGTTGAATTGCAGGGTCAGAGGATCATCTGCATCACCTTTTCTAGATCTTCTTCACCCAACCAACCCACAAACAATGAACCTTGGTATCCTGACATGACCATGCTGCAAAATGATTAATAATTTTCACAGACATAACACAAAATGACACAATAAAAATGTACCTTTGTCAGACGATAGCAAACATGACGCTTTTTTTATCTGCCTAACGTGGAAAAAGGAAGACTAATGCGTAAACGGAAACATTATTGTTGAAGGGCTCCTTGTTGAAGTAGGTTGTGTCTATTCTGGCTCATTGTTGAAGGGTGGCTGATTTCACAACAGTTGAGGGCGGATTTCTAGGACTGCAGTTTTTTGTGTCGTGCTGGGTGTGAGGTATGTTGAAATCCGCCTGTGTAACTCATTTTTTTCCTGTTTTAGTTTGGATTTTGTTTAAAATCATCAAGGTTTGCATTGTTTGTTTGTGTTTCTTGTTTGCCTTCATATGTAGCCAGAATAGCTTTAGCCTATGTCGAATATTTGCTTGTTTTGGAGCCAGAATAGACGTTGTTGTCGCGTTAGGGTTAGAGACAGTTAGGGTTAGGTTTTCTTTTTTTGATCTAATGAGCAGCTGAGAATAATGGAAACATAGCATAATATTTATATAGTTTCTTTTGTCTTTATTTTATTCTGTCTTTTTCCTATGTATTGCAGAGGACATGTTTGTTGAATTGCAGGGTCAAAGGATCATCTACATCACCTTTTCTATTGTGTGTGTGTGTCTGTGTGTGTGCGCGCTTGTGTGTCTATGTGTATATTGCTTCATATTCTCTCTCACACACACACACGCACACACACACACACATAGGGGTTGGCGTGTGCTAGTATAGATATAGACATGTCTGTACATTTCTGTGTATACATATGTGCGTTATTCAAAAGTTACAAATGTTGCTTGTGCTTGGTAGAACAAACCGTGTTTTCCTTTTTCATAACACTAGAAATTTGACGCATTCAAACAATTTCAAAGTTAAAAAAGCAAGCAACCCGCTGCATTTTATAGCTATTAACACGTTCTCCCCTAACACAAAACCTTTCGACAAATCAAACAACAAAAATGTGTTTGGTTGGAGCAACAAAACAGTGGACACTTCCAAAGCATTCTAATTTTTTCTATAGACAAGAAAAAGAATGAGCATTTCATCTTTAACAACTTTGCTCACTATGGAAAACTGACACATATAATTATGGAAATATACATACCTTTACAATCTTCTAGATCTTCTTCACCCAGCCAACCCACAAACAACGAACCTTGGTATCCTGACACGACCATGCTGCAAAATGATTAATATTTTTCACAGACAAAACACAAAATGACACAGGAAATAATTTTTTTTATTGAATGTCTTAGGGTTTCAAATTACTGCAGCGGCCTAAGCCTCCACCCAAATCGTTGTCCCCTTGACACCTCCCAACAACACCCTCACAACCACCTCTGTGACACAAAAATGATAAAAAAAATTGCACTCGAAAACACAAGGTTGATGAAGGAATCATAAAACTATCGTTATCTACACAACAATCTTCAAACGTCCCACCCACCTATGCGCTACGATACCTCCTCCCCACACATGAAAAAACCCACATGTTAACAAACAGTAACAATAACCCATACAACTCGCGTTATGCATGTGGTCGGCTTTGTCTTCCCCTTCAGAGCGACAAATATTTAGACAATGCATACCTATAACTCCAATGGAAGCATAGCTCCTTCGCTCAGTGATTCAACTAGGGACATTCAACCACAACGATCTCAATAGATTTCTTTGAATTTTTTCCCCTCCTCTGCGATAAGAGTTTGATATGCAGCTCCCATACGAAATATATCCAAAAATTTCGCGAAATGGAGTTTTCATTCAAAATTTTAAAAAAATAATATTGAAAACTATTCACATAACACGTGACTATCGATGTTAGTCACCTCGTGGATGCAAAAAATGTTACCAAATATGTTAACCGCATGGCCGCCAAAATGTTAACCGCTTCGCCCGATGTAACCGTCGCATCGTCGTGACATCAGCCGGAAAAATGTTAACCGCGCTTTTCTGTCAAACGCAAAAAGGCAACATCATCCACATCATCGCCGCTGCAAATACCTCCATGTCATCTGTGGGTCCTAGGAACGTCGGTCTCATGAACATTTCATACTTGAATAGTATGCTTTAGACATCATGTAGGAGCATGCCGTGTAGGAGCCAAAATAGCTACAGCCTAGTCCACAATGCTTGAGAAGGGTGCAAGACGATCAAAACGATCTGCACCATCCAACATGAATAGTGGAAAAGAATGAGGGAACGGTGCAGTTGAACCATACGGCTACTTATAAATGCAGAATGTACTTGCCTTCACTGCGTGCAGGGTTGAATGCCTATGATTGGTGATGGTGTATGACATCTTAAATCACAGAAGGCAAATCTACGAATGTCCTATGGATTACATCTATCTTTCACGTGTTGACAAAGATCAATTCCTTGAATACAAGACAAAACCATTTTAAGTGTGAATGATACACCATTGACTATATTTTTGTTCACCGTGTTTTGCCCAAACTAGAACTCACTGTGTTCACCGTGTTTTGAATACAAGTAGTAGCCCTAGAGATTCATCTGGTCGACACCAACGTAGGATACATGAATGCATGCATAAACACACCCACTTATGGGCAATCCGTTCAACATTACCGACTCCTCTTGTGATTCCATATTCATCATCATCATCCACGCTCCTCCTTAGCCCTGTTAGCACACCTTTCAAAACTTGTAGTAAACAATTTCCTCAATACCGTATTTGAACGACTTAAATCACACACATTAAGCTTTTGATTTCTAGACTGAAACACTCAGAATTGGCTGACATTCTCTAGAGTTAATATGTTGCTTAGTGTGTGTGGTTTAAGGCTGGTCGTACAATGTAACTAGATCACAACCACAAACTTGTCGTCTCACAAAAGAGAGATCTAATGTAGAAACAAAAACATTAAGAGATCACATTTTAAGAATATAATGACATCATACTCTAGAATCCTTGTTAAGTCACATCATTTTCTAATTATTAAGCTAAACACTTCATCTTTCTATTTCATTTTTCAAATATAATAAATATACTTGTTAAAATTTCTCAACTATCATGTTAATTAACTTAAGCAAACTTTTTAAACATTTCATTAAATTGACCCAAAGTATACTTGAAAAAAGTTTATTTTCACAAGTATTAATGTCCACTAAAATCAAAATAATAATAATTTGAAGATATAATTTTATTTATAAATATCAAAATAACTATAAAATAAATAAAGGAGAAACTAAAAATTACGAGTAATGCTCAATAAAAATTGGAGATCCCCTCCTTTTCAATTGCAGTAAATCAAATTGCCACCCTTCCTTACACATCACTCTCTACAGCTATTGAGTGCTCTCTTCCCCTCCATCTCCCCCTCCCTCTCTCCTACTCTATTTATCTCCACCCCCCTCTCATTCCTCTCTATCTCTTTCTATACACATCTTTCTCTACCTCTATCTCCCTCCATATCTCTCTATCTTTTTCTCCTCTCTATGTCTATTTGTCTATATCTACTTCTCTATCTTTGTCAATCTCTCTATATCTCCTTACATATCTCTCTATCACTTTGCCTCACCATCTATATCTATAACTATATCTTTCTCTCCCTCTTCCTAGACCTTTATATTTGAATCTCTTTGCCTCTCTATCTCTATCTCTATCTCTCCATATTCTCTCTCTCTCTCTCTCTCTCTCTCTCTCTCTCTCTCTTTATATATATATATATATATCCCTTATTTCTCTCTCCCTCTCCCCATCTCTATTTATTTGTCTCTCTAACTCACCCTCTCTTTATATCTCCTTATATTTCTATCTCTCTATCACTATATGCCCCTCTCCATCTTCCTTTATATCTCTCTATCTATTCATCTCTACCTCTCCCCATATATCCCCTATCTTTCTACCTTTATCTCTCCCTCTACCTCTCTCTATATATTTTATACCTCTTCCACACACACTATCTTCATCTCTAACTCTATCTTCCTCTCTCCCCCTCTATCTCTACACACGTCTCCTCTCTCTATCCATTTATCTATCTCCATCTCCTTCTTCCTATACCTCTATATCTATATTAACTTGCATCTCTATCTCCATCTCTCTATATTTTCTTCCATCTCTCACTCTACCTCTATCTTATCATGTCTACATCTCTTTCTATGCCCATATCAATCACTTTTTCTACCTCTCTCCATATCAGTTCTTGTCTCTATCTTTATCTTTCTCTCTCTCCCTCTTTATATATTTGTCTCTTTCATCTCTACATATGCGTATCTCATCTCTCCTTTATTTTTCCATCTCTTTTTCTCTATATCCCTCTTCTTCTCCATCTACATCGCCATCCCCATCTCCACCTCTCCTACTCTACTCCCTTTATAAAAATAGACCAAAAATTTCCTTAATTGACCTTCCACACCTTTTCAGTGTACCCATTGGGCACCAAGATGCGATTGCTAGTTTTAACTTGTTTTATCACTGCACATAGTATAATAGACAAAGATATTGTATTGATATTGTATTCACGAGACCACCAATTTCTTCCATAAATTTCAGAACTTAAATTTTTAAGTTGAACTCCACTACAAAATTCATGAGACCATCAGCTTAAAAATTTTCCTAAAAAATCCCAGCAGCTCCAGCTCTATTTTATTTTCTTCAATCTGCACTTAAAGAGTAATTCCAATCTCAAGAAGGCCTTAGATGATTGGCAGATTCAGCTTAGAGTTTTTAAGAACTTCCAGATTGGCAAAATGGTAACGAAAAATCAAGTTCTTTAACTCATGTCAAAAATTCATCCTTTCCTCCGTGGTAGGCTTCAGAAATTTCTATAGAAGCTGTTTTCCAGTCATTGCCTATGATGAGTCTTCCGAGAGGCATAAGGTGAAGGAGGCAAACAGTGATAGTCAATACACTTACTGTGTGTATGATTCTGACATGGCAACTGGTTTTGGAGTGGGGGCATCTCTGTTTCTCTTTCTCATAATGGGTATCAAACGATGGCTATGCTGTGAAAAGTCTCTTAAGGCAACGAGGATCTCGTGCATGGCCTATTGTTGTGTTCATCGCAATCTGGTTAACAGTTTTGATTGCAGAAGCTTGCTTTGTTGGTGGAATAGGTAGAAATGCCCATCATACCAAATACAGGGGTTTCTATAATTCAACTGAATCGGTCTTGTGAAACATTGCGAGAGGGGGTAGTTGCAGCAGTTGCAGCCTTTACAGTGTTCACCTTGATTTTGAGTGAGTTGTACTATATGATTTTTTTCTTTAAATTTATAAAAAACAAAAATTGTGAGGATCTGGACAAAACCTTTCCACCTAAATTTTGAGAGAAACTTCAAATTTTTTTCAAACTAAATAAATCCAAAACAATAAACAATTCAGATTTTATTGTGAAGACCTGTTTTCAACTGGAGAAAACCTGTCACACCCTTCAGTGTTGAACAATTTCAGCAAGGTAACATATGTAAATTACCCTGTATAAATTCAGAAGCAAAATCCCCTTCAACCCAAATGTAAAATGCAAGTCAGTCCTGGCTGACCTACCAAATTTAAACTACATCTGTGTCCCGAATTGCCCATAACAGCAGGGCAGATGCAAAATCTCCTCAAATCAGATGTGAGATAACCCTAATTCCTCACAGAAGCCAGTCCAGCTATACCCTGTTGTCCTGACTAGACCTGGCTGACCTCATACAAGATATCCCTCATTAAAGGACAGGCCAGCAAAATACAAGACCAACCAGATAAAGTTGTGAGCAGGGTTCAGGGCCAGCCAGGTAAGATTCTGGCTGAAGCCAGCCAGATGCAAGATACCCAATGCAAAATTCCCCACAGCAAAGAGCATGGGGAAATTTAGAATCCCAAAAGAGTAGTTGCCCTCATATCATAAATCAAATCATAAAACAGAAGCTGCACTAGTTAGTCACAATCTCTATTCTACTCTGAACCGAATCCACTGCACACATACTACCAGTGTTAAGAGGGCATATCAATGACTGTAGAGTGAGGACTGTGATCATTGGAAGTAGTACAATGTTGTTCATCTTTCTCCTCTTTGGGCAAAGCAGCAGCTCTGCAAAGTGGGCAAATGGGGCGCTTGGTGAGCCATGCACCTGCACAATCAAGATGAAAACAATGCTTGCATGTGGGCATGAGCAAACATTTATCTCCATCCTTGAACTGCTCCAAACACACACAGCATTCCAAATCCTCACTAATGTTCAATTCTTCAGTAATCTTGTCATCACTCTCTTCCTCATTCTTCTCATCCCCATCACTCTGTTTCTCAATCTTCTCATGTGGGTGGCAAATGAATGTGGGCAGCTTCTGAATGTCATCCTTTGATAGCCCACCATTTTCCTTTTTGCTGCTCTCTTCCCCAATTGCAACATTTGCAGCATTGACAGCAGAAGAGCGCATCACATGCCAGGCCAACCAAATGTAAATCAAAACTACCAAGGCAATCCCTAAACAGGGAATTAACAAGGACTGAAAGAAGGATGGCATGGCTTCAAAATTGTGAAGAACAAAGCAGAAAGTTCGATTTGTTGAGAGTAATAAGAGATATTTATAACTATATTTAAATAGGAAGGAAAGCAAAGGGAGCGGGGCCATCAATCATTAGGATTGCTTCGGTACGATTCATTCGATTTGCGTTTTAGGGTTTCATAATGTGGTTAGAATTCTTCGCCTTTGTAGTTGTCCAGCTGGTGTGTTTCTGCCGCTTTCTCTGCCCTACATTTATTCATTTCCAACCATTCCTTTTGGGTTCAAATTTGAAAGATCTAGCCGCTCCCTCACAACTGAATTTCGTGTTCTTCACTCCACCTAAATTTCACAAACTGGCTCTTCATCAACTTCACTTGCCTGGGATTCAACGATTCTCCTTCACCACCATTTCACGTTAAGGTGTGAGTTTTCTGTCAATGTTTTTTTTAAATATTATTTTTATTATTATGAAAGTTTGGACAAAATTGTCATTACGCGTTTTATATAGAAAATATGTAAACAATCAAGTGTTCACCTTAACTATCATTTTATATTCATTATTGTAATATTTTTTATTATAAAAGTTTGGAGAAAAATTGATATTATGTTACACGTGTTCTACATTAGTATCATTATAAGTATGTACCGTCCATTTTCAAAGTTGGTGTTATGTTATATGTGTTCTACACTAGTATCATTATAAGTATGAACGGTCCATTTTCAAAGTTGGTAATCATTATAAGTATGAACCGTCCATTTTCAAAGTTGGTAATTGTCATTACCCGTTTTATATGGAAAATATGTAAACAATTAAGTGCTCATCTTAACTATTATTTTACATTCATTATTATTGTAATATTTTTAATTATAAAAATTTGTTGTACACTAGTATCATTAAGTTGGTGTTATGTTATACGTGTTCTACACTAGTATCTTTATAAGTACGAACTGTCCATTTTCAAAGTTGGTAATTGTCATTACCGTTTTATATGGAAAATATGTAAACAAAGTAAGGCATAATTATTAAGTAAATAAAAATAATAATTTATTAAACAATTCATTAATAATTGCAAAGTAAAATAAAATAGTTTTGAAATAAATGAAATAATTCAATATTATATTTCTAACTCTTTTTAAGATACATATATTTAAGATAGCTATACTAGTAGTTATTGTAATATCTATATAATTGTTTTTTTCTTTTTTTATTAAAATGATTAATTACAATGGTAGTAATGGGTAGGTTGTAATAGAGTATGTCTTTAATACATAATCTTTTGATATAAATTTGATAATTATTCAATATTAAATTAATAATTAATAATGAATAATAAAATAGAGTATTAAATTACATTTAGAATATTTAAATATTTAAATCATATCTTTATTGCATATACATAAACATAGTTAACTCATATCAATTAATTATGTTAGTAATAGTTGAAAGCTAAAATATGGAACTTAGTACTTAATATTGTGTCCAAAAGATAAATATACTTAGCTTAATAACCATAGAATGCACAAGGGTTGATAAAGGTCTAAATTTGATTGTCTTAGAATTTGGAATACTAGATGATATATTGGTAAATTACATGAGAATATGTTTAAATTGTGATTATGTATGGACAAATATAGTTGTCAAGGGTGAATCAAGAACCCCAAATAAATGTTTTACCCATGAATTTGTCATGTGTGATATGCTAACTTGTTTTCTTTACTTCATTTCAGTACCTTGATGTGTTCTATGTTTCTTGATATTTATGGAGTTAATGATTCTTAAAAATATTTTGTAGAATTACCTATAGATCATAAGGAGCTATCACCAAGATCAATCCCTAAAAATTGTACAATATTAAAACATTAATTTTTATCATGTAAATGCTCCTATATGATAGTTCGATGTTGGATTCTTTTTAGAGCACCAATTAAAGTTTGTAAATGCAGATGATTTATATTTATCATTTAATTATTAAAATGAGTACATTGAATATCTTTAAATACAATGATATGACAACATATCACACAAAGTTGTGTTTAGTTGACCCTAGGTAAGAAGGATAAAGGTGGGAAGTTAGTCACATTACTATTCAAAAATTTAAATCTAGATAAGATGACCCCAAAGCTATGAACTAGTCCTAGGATAGAAAAGGGGCTAAATCATGTGCATACAAGTATGTATGAGCATGTAAGTAATAAATAAGTGGATAAAGAAAATTTGTATAAAAGGTATTTGACTAGGTGTAGAGAAAGTTGTAATAAGGTGAGTGGATAGCATAAGGCAAGGGACTTGACTTTGTAAGAAATAACACCATTTGTTAATATGTCTATGTATCAAAACACTCTCAAAATAGGCACAAAACTAAATGAGAAATAACATCCAAATTTTAGTTAATTACATTTTCCCCTTTTGAAGTACATGTGAATCCAAAAACAATCATTTGTCTCAAAGTATGCAATACTTGTTAGGACACAAATTTTTCATGTTGTTTTTTGCTTTGAGTTCCTTCCTATTTTAGACTTTGGTGGCCAATTTTTATAATCGATTTGAGATGATTTAGGTGGTTCTATGTGTTTGAGTAGTTTTGTCATGTGTTGCTTTGATCTGTGTACTTCATTCAATTATCTAAGTTAGGAAAACCAAAAAATGACTAAGTACTTTAATATTTGTTGACCTTCTTAAGAGTATCTAAAACCTTTGTCAAATGTTAACAAGGTTCTCACAACCTTGGTAGCACCCAAAGTAGGTTTTCTAATTCCATAAAATTTTCCAAAGTCCTTTTGTTGCCAACAGTTTCCTACTTGGTTTTGAAACCCTTTTTGGGAGTCAACAAGGTTTTCACAACCTTGTCAAGGGTTGACATGTGTTTCCTAACCATATCATTTCAGTTGTAAATTATGTTGTCATTGTGCCTCGATGAGTTCAAAAAGTTTAAAACCTTTGTTGGCTCCCAATTTGGTTTTCACAACCTTGTTAAGGTTCGACAATTTTTTTCTTTTTAAATGCAAACAAGTTTAATGTTTGTCATAGTTTGGAGGTGCTTTAGAAACCTCTACTAACTCCCAATGTGGTTCTCACAACCTTCTCAATGCCCAACAAGGATTCTAAAACCTTTTGAAAGTAAAAGATGATAATGTTTTAGAAAGGATCATAGAGATGTAGAGGAAGTTCAAGAACATTAAGATAGGGTATTATTATCGAAAACAATAATTTCTAAGATTATTAAGAATTTTCCTTTAATTAAAAACATCATACAAATTTAGGTCTTGAAAAGGGTTAAAATAATAATTGTGACTCTAACTTTACTTCTAACTCTACTGCTAACCCTAACACTAACTCTATTTCTAACACCCAACTTCATCCTTACCCTAATTTTAGTCTAACCCTAATCTTGACCTTAAGTGTAACCTTAATTCTAACACTAACCATAATTGTAATTATAACCTTGATTGTAACCCTAAGCTTTATCCTTGCTCATATTTTAGTCTAACACCCTAAGTGTAGCCTTAATTCTAATACTAATCATAATTATAATTATAACCTTAATTGTAACCCTGATTCTAACCCCAATTCTATAACCCTTATTTTATCTTATTGTGTAGGAGAAAAAGTGAGACTAAGTATGGAAACCCTAATCCCACTCTCAGACACACTCATAGAATATGAAAGAGCCTAGGGAGGTAACACACATCAGCTACTTCTTATGAGAAAGAGAGAGTCATGGATTACCTCTTAGGTTTTATATTCCTTTGTTGTAAATGAGAGAGAGGAATGATGCAAAATGCAATCTAACCTAGAATGCAAGTAAGCAAGCAAACCCAAATCTAAGAATGCAGATCAAAGAATAACTGATACACTGGTGAAAAGTATAGATCAAAAGGAAAAATCAGAGGTACACCTGTCTCTGAAATCTGAGCAGAAATTTCTAGGACCAGGGTGCCATGCCACTATCCCAATTCTGCAATTTTGGAGTTGTAACTGACAGGAGGGATTCTAAAGCCTGCAAAGTGTTGTTCTGCCAAGTCTTGCTAACAGAGGGTAGGGCCATGGTGACACACCACTGTCTTGGGTAGGACCAGGGAGCCACACCCTTGTCCTTGGGGTTTTTGCCAAGATCTACAACCCAGAACTGTCCCTGTGTGCTCTTTTGGTCCCGAAACTTCTAGCGATGCTCGGATCTGAACCTGTACTTGAAGATAAAAGGAGGGTTTGGGGTGGCTATATAGGGTTTTGCCTTAGTCAAACCCCCGTGTTTGTGATTTCTACCTCCATGAATAGTCGATAATGTATAGAAAATGTGTGTGCAAGATTCTAAGAATGAAAGTAAACAACCGAGAGCAACCCTAAAGAGTAAACCCTAATTGCTTATAATTGACAAAGTAAATGCTCTAAATATGCAATTCAAAGTGATCTAAAGCATGAATGTGAATCAAAATGAAGCTTATGCAAAGACATAAAAACAACATGAAACCATACCCAACCCCAAGGGAGAGGTACAAGCCAATCGTCAGTCGGTGATCTCCCATTGTTCTTCTACATCTTCAAAAGCTCCCAATTGATAAAATGATGCTTGATGAATGTTTGATGGATGAATTTTGAATGTTATAGAACTAATGCAGAGCGAGAGGAAGAACTCACGATTCCAATGCCATTGACGGTGGAGAATCGGAGCTTCCTAGCTCAAGATATGATAGATTGAAGAAAAAGTGCAGAAATTAGGGTTTTAACTTTAAAACATAAAGTCAAAAACTGCATAACACATAAATATGAAAGTGACACCTTCATTTTTCACTTTCTAACTTTTTGGCACTATTCACTAAAGAGGAGCCCACATATTAGCCATCATGCCTCGACGTAGACTTGAGTGACATATGCAGATGGAGATCTTGCGCTAGTTCATACTCATCAACCGACCACTCCATGAGGTGAGTTGACCTTTCGTTGACTCTATTTGACTTTGTCATGCTTTCATAGTTTTTAGGAATGATGATGTTATCGCCAAGTCTGGGTCCGGTCCCCCTCTTCGGGCACCTAGGGGTCTTAGGGCACCCTGGTCCTCTTATGGTGCCATGGTCCCAAGGGGGCACCTTGGTCCTCCTAGGGCGCCCTAGTCCCATTTGGGCGCCCTGGTCCCACTTGGGCACCATGGTCCCAATAGGGCACCTTGGTCCCTATTCGGGGTGACCAACGACGACATGAGATCAAGTGATGAATGTTAAAAGTGATAGAATGATTGTATTGATTAGATGATAGTGATGATGATTGATTATTGATGATAGATTGTTTTGCATTTTGCAAACACTGCCATACATTCACGAGCATATCGCCGGTCTCACATTCTGGAGCCTTCGGGAGCAGATCCCAAGGTTGACAATGGGAGAGAGGGATTTGCTACATGCAATGAGCTTGTGGGATGCGATGACCATGTTGGCCATCTGATTCTATTCTATGACGTTGATGGTGTTGAAGGAGAGGTGGGATGCAGACACCTGAACGTTCTCATTACCTATGGGGGAGATGACGGTCACCCTTGAGGATGTATACTGCATTCTGCGCCTTCCCATTAGGGGAGAGACCGTGAGATATCGATCGGACCAGACATAGGAGGATTATAGGAGAGAGAAGGTATATGTTGTGGGGAGAGTGATACACAGTGAGATGAGGGGTCGTATCATGGTCAGCTGGCTCCTACACCCGACCGACGAGGTTCCATTATTGAGGCGACTCATGATTGCGACCCTTGCACTAGTTGTGTTCCCTAATGGGCATGGAGGACTCTTCTATGCTATCCGAGCGATGGAGAGACATAGGAGGGTATACTCTTAGGGTTGGAGCATGCTTGCGCATCTCTATCATGACCTTGGGGAGTATGTGTTCGTGCATCTCTATCACAACCTTGGGGAGTATGTGTTTGGACAAGGATGCAGCCTGATGCCATGCACACTACTACAGGTGTGGATGTTTGAGCATATTACCTGCACGAGGCCTGTTGGAGCCCCCATAGAGCTAGTCCAAGAGCAGCCTAGGGTATTTGCTTATCCTCTTACCCGCGAGTGGCGACTTGACGATCTCTTGCATTGGAGGTTGAGCTTAGATAGATTGACAGCAGGCAAAGTCATATGGATACCATACCTCAGGATGTACATGTGGATAGGGATACACAAGAAGATGTTCAGCATGTAGAGGAACCCTCTACTAGAGGGGCGGTACAACCACATAGTCATTCCCTTCTAATTCAATTGAGTTCGGCGGTAGTTTGGGTTCGAGCAGTGTGTTCCTACTGATGTGCATGTGTATATCTGACACTCACGCGTGATGTCGAGGCTAGGAGCCATTCCTAGGCCCACCAGTGATAAGATCGACATCACAGATTCAGACAGGTCGGATCAGGACATAGCGACAAACTATAGAGATGATTCAGACACGCACTGATGGTACGTCACATGGTGGGGGAGAACATACCCTAGAGCCATTTTCCTAGTAGACTTCCCTGGAGGGAACCCCAAACCATGGAGAAAGTCAGGCGACAAAGAGGGAGATCAGGATGGAGATGATGAGGAGGATGAATAGGAGGAGGATGAGGACGAGGATGAGGGAAAGGATGAGGACAAGGAGGACTAGTCAGATGCAGTTCCTCATCACTTCGGGGAGGATACCATAGCCATAGATCCACCAAGTCTCCCACTGTAGGTGGAGAAGAACACTATAAGGGGTCCTAATCCTAGTCCCCATCGGCCTACACTTACTGTACAGAGACAATACGAGCACGGAGAGCCTAGCGGGTCCCAGTCTCAAGAGGCCGCTTTCCATGATCCCTACTGGCGAGAGGGAGATCCATGTAAGGTGTCCTATTATTGATTAACTTATGTATCTTACTTGTTTAGATTTGATGATATAGAATGTTACTAATAAAAAATTATCTCTTCCTTGCAGCTACCGTCCAGGAGTGGTGTTCTCTGATTCAGAATGCAGTGACAGACCTCATTGTGACTGCGCACATTCCTAGCTCCTCATAGATATCACACATATCATAGAGGAGTACAAGACAACATGATGACCTTTTCTCCCCTATTCGGATGAAGATGGAGGTCCTACGAGAGAGATTACGACAGACATAGCGTGACCTAGCTGCGTCACAGACAGAGGCAGCCACATGTTGTGGGATCATTATGGAGAGGGATTGTAGGAGCTCCTCACAGAGTCACTTGTGGTCCGTATCACGACACACCCCCATGGGGCCACCCCCACGATTAGATTAAGAGAGGGAATCTAGCCACCATCCTCCAACTACTAGTCCTAGGGATATGAGATGATCTTGATGTATTGATGTATATATGATGATACTCATGGATATGTTATTTTAATGCTTTAAACAATATATGCATTGCTTAGATTAGAAGTAACATATTGAGTGATGAACATGTATGTCTAATTTTAATTTTTATGTGATTTATTTCTCAATGCTTCATGATTAAATTGATACACTTGTGATTTAATTAAATAACTAAGTATTTAATCAAATGTTACTTTGATGATGTAAAAGAAGAATGTATTAAGCCTGAGAACTATCTAACTCATGTGATTTAATTAACTCTAATTAAACACAACATGATATAATTCTACTTAACAAATAAGAAATTGTATAACATGCTAACACATATATTAAATGTAAATCAATTACAATTTACATAAAAGAATCCAAGACAAACAATAAAGAAATGAAACATGCTTGTCAAGAATGAAGTAATGTAGACCAAACAATATAACATCATTTAATCTTACATACTTTAATGAAGACATGCTAACATATTACCCAATTTTGAAGAACAAGATATAAAGATAGAACAAAAAGTAGACTATAGAGAGAGAGAGAGAGAGAGAGAGAGAGAGAGAGAGAGAGAGAGAGAGAAGCATAGTATCTATGAAGGTGTATAGCATTTATGGGTTCCTTGAGAGGCGTACCTTCCACATCTACTATCCTGTAAGCACCTGATCCATAGACCTCGACAACAATGTATGGTCCAAGCCAAGTAGGGCTAAATTTTCCTTTCTCCTCAAGTAAGGCATTCACGTTGCGCTGATTCTTGTAAAGGACTAAATCCCCTATTGAGAAGGAATGTTGAATAACCTTATCATTGTAGCTTTGTTGCAAAGTTTTATGATATGCTTGATTATGCTTGAGGGTATTTATACGTCGTTCATCGGGCATCTCAAGTTGTTGAAGTCTTTTCTCTCTATAAGAATCATCATCCACTATACCCCTAAGAGAGACTCTCAAAGAAGGAATCTCCAACTCCAAAGGCATAATTGCATCAACACCATAAACAAGATTATAAGGATTACAACCCGTAGCAACATGTACACTCATGCGATAAGCCCATAGAGAATAGGTTAATTGAGTATGCCAATCCTTACCATGCTTGTTTACAATCTTTCAAAGAATTTGTTCAATTATCCTATTAGAAGACTCAACTTGACCATTTGATTGAGGATAATAGGTTGTGCAAAATTTATGTTGAATATGGTATTACTCATGAAACTTCTTCACATCCTTATTTTTGAATGAAGTTCCATTGTCTGAAACTAAGGCGGAAGGTATCCCAAATCAAGAAATAATGTTTTCTAAAATGAATTGACAAATTACTTTAGAGATAGTAGATCGAAGAGGGACAACTTCCACCCATTTCATAAAGTAATCAGTGGCAGTTGTGATGAAAGTATGTCCTTGAGATGAAGGAGGAGATATTTTACCAACAAGATCCAAACCCCGTGTAGAAAAGGGCCAAGATGCTACCTGTGATCGAAGTTCTTGGGCAAGAGCATGGATCAAATTGCTATGTTGCTGACATTGATGACATCGTTTAACAAATGCAAATGAGTCCTTTTCCATGGTTTGCCAATAATATCCCATTCAGAGCAATCTATGAACTAAGGATCTACCCCCACAAACACCTGAATGTGCTTCCTCAAGAACAATAAAGATTTCAGCCTTGTTTAAGCATCGAAGAAGAAGACCATTATAACCCCTCCTATAAATAAAACTAGAAAGGATAATGTATCTAGCATCCAATTTGTGAATCATAGCCCTAGTATTCTTATTCGCAAAGTCAGGAAAGGTACCATCACTCAAATATCTCACGATATGCGAGCACCATTCATCAGAATCTATAATACAACAATAGGCTACATCACTAGGATTATCAGCAATAGCCGGGGTAGTAAGGTTGTGAATAATGAATTTAAGATCTACCAAGGGGTCCTCTAGAGGCACAAGAGAGGCAACACATGCCATCACATAAGCATGTCGATTGTATTTTTGAGGAACATGCTCCATGGTATAATAATCAAATTTTTGCAACAAGGATATAGCTAGATCTCTATATTGTGATAATTTGTCTTGCTTAGCTTGATAAAATCTTGCCACTTGTCTTATGATTAGTTGAGAATTTCCATAAATATGTAGATGTTTCACATTCAACACCAAGGCTGCTTTAATTCCAGCTATAAGAGCTTCATATTGAGCAATGTTTTTGGTACATAAGAAATTGAGACAATATGATAAAGGAATAGGCTTCTTTTTAGGTGAGATTAAGACCACCCCTGCCCCCGATCTTGTACGACACTTAGAGCCATCAAAGTACAACTCACAAGTCTCATCAACCTCAGTGGAAAAAATGTATTCATCGGGAAAAGAAATTTGGATTAGGTAGGGAGAAGGGTGAAGGAGCATCAACTAAGTGGTCATTCAACGCTTGACCCTTTATTGCCTTTTGTGAGACAAACTTAAGGTCAAACTCGGTCAACATCATAACCTACTTAGCTAAGCGTCCGGAAAGGTTAGTTTTGGAGAAAAGATGTTTAAGAGGATCAAATTTAATGATAATATGGATCTCAACATTCAAGAGATAATGCCTCAACTTTTGAGTTGCAAAGACTAAATCAAGGCACTATCTTTCTATTCCAGAATATCGGACTTCGTAATCGAGTAGACTGCGGCTTATGTAATAAACTGGGCATTCTCTACCATCCTTATCACATTATGCCAATAAGGATTCAAGAGCTTGAGTGGAAGAAACGGTGTACATAAGAAAAGGCTTAGTAGGATCAGCAGGTTGAAGAATAGGAGGATTGGCAAAATAGGTTTTTAGGTCTTGAAATGCTTGGTGACAATCCTCATTCCATTGCAAAGTGATATTATTTTTAAGCAATTGTGTGAACAGGAAGGTACGATCCGCAAGTTGAGAGACGAACCTACGAATAACATGGATCTTTCCTTGCAAACTTTTTAGGTGGGAGACATTCTTAGGAGGTGGTATGTTAACAATAGCATCTATCTTCTTCGTATCCACCTCAACACCACGATGTGAAACTATGAATCCTAATAGTTTTTCACTATCCACACCAAAAACACATTTTTGGGGATTCAAATGCATGTTATACTTACGAATTCTCTCAAAGATTTGACGAAGGATCTTAACATGATTTGTATGAAGAATAGATTTGGCTAAGATGTTGTCAACGTAATCTTCTAAGGTTTTATGCATATAATCATGGAAGATGAGAGTCATAGCACACTGATAGGTTGCACCTGAGTTTTTCAATCCAAAAGGCATCACAATCCAACAAAACGCACCCCAAGGGGTGGTAAAAGCAGTTTTATATTGATTTTGAGGATTAATGAAGATTTGATTATATCCTGAGAAACCATCCATAAAGGATAATAAAGCATGCCCTGCTACCGAATCCACTATCATATCGATATTTCGGAGAGGAAAGTCATCCAGCTTTAAAGAGGCCTTGTTTAAATTATGAAAATCCATATACATCCTAATCTTGTTTTTAGTTTTCGTCACAGCTACAATGTTTGAAATCCATGCAGAATAATTGATAGGACAAATGAATCCAACATCCAACAGTTTTTCAATTTCTCCTTTAACAAGTAATGCCACTTTAAGGGTGAATCTTTCGAATCTTTTGCTTCACAAGTTTAGCATCAGGAATTGGGACAATGTTATGAGTTACAACCTTAGGATCTATGCCATGCATGTCAAAATATATCCAAGCAAAGATCTCAGGGAATTCATGTAACAACTCAACATATTATTTTTGCTCTTCTTCGTCAAGACATTTCCCTATCTTGATGATTTTATCTTCAACACAAGGATCCATCTTGATATTAATGGTGTCATTTATTAGGAGATTGCTTTGTTGAGGAGCATCTTTTAATTGAGGATTTTTTTAAACTATCTCATCGTTATTCCTTTCTTTCCCAAAGTAAGCTTCCACGTTTAGGCAATAAGAAAAATTGCGGTTATGGTGATAACGAGGAAGGTTGTCATAAGCTCCCAAGAATTCAACTAAGGAATCATCGATAGAAAAAACATCCAAAGCAAAGACACAAGAAGGGTCACAGTCAATATAAACTGGATATTTTAGAGAGAGAGAAACATAAATGACATTAACACTAATAGATGGTCTCTTAGAGGCTTTAGTACGCTTGAAAGGATCATAACCAAGCCCAAATGTCATATCATGAAATTTGTTTTCCAAGGGAACCTTAATCCCTTGTTCTTGAGCACCACATCTATTTCTATTATATCCACACCTAGCTAGGATGTGAAAACCAAGACCATAAAGGTTATTCATTTCTAAAGAAGATGGAGGATTTTCAAAAAGTGAAGGATCAAAATCCTCTAGACCAGAAACTAAGGGAGATGAAGTCTGAGAAGCCGCCACAAAGTTATTACTCAACGACCCAGATAAAGTAGATTGCTTTTTAGGTTCTTCTTCTTCTTTCTTCTTTTCAACCCTAGGTTCTCTAGGGGGAATTTTGTATTCCCCTACGAAAGTATGATTGAAATCAAGGGATCCCCAATCATCTTCTACAAGAATCTTTTCAGGATAGAAAGTGTTCTCAATCATAGAATCGGGTTGAGAAGACTCTTCCTCAAGAACCTTAGGTCCACTTGAGGAAGTATTGGGAATCAATTTAGATATAGGAGACAAGTTCGATGAAATGGCACACTAATCGAAGTAGAAGCTTTAGAGGAATTATCTAAGATAGTTGGGGAAGAATTGATTGAAGAGGATTTAGAACTTGATGTTTGTAAACAAGCCTGGAATCTTGTGTCACCTAACAAAGTATATGGTGTATTGTTGTGAATGAATTTGATTTGCCTATGCAATGTAGAGGGAACAACTTGCATGCTATGAATCCAAGGTCTCCCTAGCAACAAGTTGTATGTCAACTCTCTAGACATGACATGGATAGGAGTAAGTAAAGTAACAGGACCTACCTTAATAGGAAAGGTGATGATACCTAGTGAAGATTTAGCAACATTATCGAAGCCATAGATGGTGAGAGAATCAGGCTTAATAAGAGAAGTATCAACATTGATCTTATGCAACAAGTTAATGCTACAAACATTAAGGCCAGAACCATTGTCCACTAGTGTTCGTCTTATCGCACTATCATTTATAAAAAAAAAAATCATTAAGGGATCATATTGCATTGATGACTTCACTAGAGGGTAGCTCATCTTTTGTAAACACAATCTGAGCCTTGGGCGATGTAATAGAGTGAATCAAGGAAGTCATATTATTGTATGTCACTGCGGATGGGACATTCAATGTTTTCAAGGCATCTTGTAGCATTCCATGATGAGTCGAGGAAGTTTGAAGCAAATCCCAAAGGGATATCTTGGTAGGAGTAGCTTTAAGTTGTTTGACAAGATCATATTCCTTACCAAGGGTTTGTGAAATGCGAGGTGCTTGAGGAAGAGTAGGTTGAGGATCATGTAGAGGAGTTAGAACAACCAGAGGAGGATTAGGTTTCCTATTGTTTCTCGTGTTATAGGTATGGGAAACTACATTATAACTCTCCTTAGTTAGTTGTCTAGCATAGCTATAAGGACTCTTAGTGGGATTCCTTCCTTGAACCGTAATGATAGGTTTGTTTGGAGTGCTAAAGGAATCATGACTATATCCACCTTGAACCGTGAAAATAGGTTAATTAGGAAGAGGTGAAGTTGGAGAAGGACAAGCACCTTGGACAACAAAAAGGGGTTTTATATGTTCATCCACATTGATCATATTGATTAACCTTTTAGATGCATTATTCTTTTTTGAAAGTTTAGGCAAAGACATAAAGTCATCAAGGGCATCATCCAATAAAGCATGGTCATAGTGATTGAAAGGCTTACCTTTAGACTCAAAAGGAGACTTAACATCATAGAGGGAGTCATGAGAGTCAACGATGTTGCTAGATCTAGTGGAGGAGTTGATAAGAATGTACCCATGAGAGAAATCATTCAACTTATCTTTCTCATCACCACAAAATGCCATAGTAACACAGTTGATTAATTTTTGGCAAAATGAGGGTTTAGAAGGCTTAGGGTTCAAAAAATCATCCAGAGCTTCATCTAATTAATCCTTACTAAACTCATAATCAACAAAATTTCATACATCATCAAAAGCATGAACATCTTGCAAATAGAAATATGACATTTTGAAATGAAAATTGCACGAAACTTAAACACACAATGCAAGGAAAATGAAAGAAATCTATCTTCTTCTTTTTTAATGTTTTGAAAGCAAATGAAATAACCTAGATCTAGATATAGCAATGCAATGCAATGCAAATGAAATTGGATTCACGTCGGGTTCACCAAATATGTGTAGGGGAAAAAGTGAGACTAGGTATGAAAACCCTAATCCCACTCTCATACACGCTCATGGAATACGAAAGAGCCTAGGGAGGTAACACACGCCACCTTCTTCTTATGAGAAAGAGAGAGTCGTGGATTACCTGTTAGGTTTTCTATTCCTTTGTTATAAATGAGAGAGAGGAATGATTCAAAATGCAATCTAACCTAGAATGCAAGTAAGCAAGCAAACCCAAATTTGAGAATGCATATCAAAGAAAAACTGATACACTACTGCAAAGTACAGATCAGAAGGAAAAATCAAAGGTGCACCTGTCTCTAAAATCTGAGCATAAATGTCTGGGACCAGGGTGCCACGCCACTGTTTTGATTCTGCAATTATGGAGCTGCAACTAAGAGGTGGGATTATGAAGCTTGCAAAGTGTTGCTCTGCCAAGTCCTGCTGATAGAGGGCAGGACCATGGCGCCACACCACTGTCCTGGGCAGGACCAAGGTGCCACGCCCCTTTCCTTGGGGTTTTTGTCAAGATCTGCAACCTAGAACTATCCCTATGTGCCCTTTCAGTCTCAAAACTTCCAACGATGCTCGTATACAAACCTGTACTTGATAGGGTTTTTCCTTAGTCAAACCCCTGTGTTAGTGATTTTCACCTCCACGAATAGTTGATAATGTACTGAAAATGTATGTGCAAGAACCTTGTGTGTGTGCAAGATCCTAATAATGAAAGTAAACAACCTAGAGCAACTCTAAAGAGTAAACCCTAATTGCTTATAATTGACAAAGTAAATGCCCTAAATCCGCAATGCAAAGTGATCTAAAGCATGAATGTGAATCAAAATTAAGCTTATGCAAAGACATTAAAACAACATGAAACCATATTACCCAACCCCAAGGGAGAGGTACAAACCAATTGTTAGTCGGTGATCTCCTATTGTTCTTCTACATCTTCAAAAGCCCCCAATTGATAAAATGATGCTTGATGAATGTTTGATGGATGAATGTTGAATTTTGTTGAAGACTTCAAAGATTTACTCTTTCACTGCAAAGAAGGCTCTAATGCTCCAAAAACCCGCTCTTAGATTCTTAGAAGAAGACCCCTTCAAATGAAGAAAGAGAGCTCTTAAGTATGAAACCCTACATCTTAATTTCATGTTTAGGCCAACCTAGGATTTGAATTTCTCGCTGATATTTTGGGGTTAAGTATTATTATATCATAGGATTATGCTCCCGAAATTTTGGGGAAAAAGCCGCAGACCATGTGCATTCCTACCACGGTCCGACCAACTTTTCACCAAATTTTAGGGGTTGTTAGATATGATGATATTAGAGCGCATCCCAAAGTTACAACTGATTTCAAGATGTTTTGATATGCGGAATTGGGCCTAAACGATCGAAATAAGACATAATTAGAATTTATGATTAAATGATTCATTAAAGGAATAAGATGAAAAGGGGCACACTTAGGGTAAAGGGCCCAACTTTATAACATGTAAAGTGATGAAACATGACCTTAGATTTAATTAAATTAATTAATTAAATTCTTAAAAGGGGAATTAGAAATGCAAGATGCAAGACACAGTAAGGCGGGTGCTAACCTAAGTGTGAAATTGTACCACCCTAGCAAGGGTGTACAATTTACGACACTACACTTACTTGCAACCCTGATCTATTATAACTATAATTCTATCTTGATCCTAGCCATAACAATAATAATTATAATCCTAATTCAATTTATAATGTTTTAATTCTAATTCTAATTTTAAATAATTATCAACATAATTGTTAATTATTAAATTATTGTAAACTTATATCGTTTTGATCAAATTTTATGCAAAAATATTTATAACCTTGATTTTAATCATAAGTGTAATTATAACCCTAATCTTTACTCTAATATTTGGGATAAATAATTGCATTACTCTTAGATTTTTTTATCAAATCATTTTGCTTGTCCAAGGAGTTGAGCTTAGTTGGTTAAAGCATTGAGTTCTCAATGTGGAGACCCAAGTTCAACTCCCATGAGGGTCGCCTTTGTGTAGCATTCTAAGTTGTGACTCTTGGTCTTCCGTTGGTTGTTTAAAGTGGATTTCTAAGTTGTAAGCAAAAAAATGAACTTTGTGATTCTATGATACTTAATACAAAAAAAAATCATTTTGCTTAAACAATAGTCAATTTAATGATCAATTGATAAACAAAATTTTTACACCATTTAATATTTAAAACTAACATTTTCAAACTATTTTGTTAATTTCTTGTAAGAACTTTCTTCCTTAACAAAATAGTTTTCTAAAAAAAGTTGAATGAAAAATTCATACATTTTTCAAGGACAAAAAAAATTCTTTACAAATGTAAAAAAGTGATCAATCAGTGACAAGGGGAACATAAAATTGGGCAATAGGTAAGGTAGATGTCCACATTGAAATTGCTTAGTGAGAAATAGTAGTATGAAAGATCTTGATGAGAATGGAGCTTATAATTGCAAGCCCAAGAGGGTAATGATAGAACATATAGGGATCATTTCCTACCATGCTTGGTAGGTCAATTGATCATGAGTTTTCTATTACCTCTTTACCACATAAATTGAGAAATCCATACCATGACTTGAAGTCATTTGATAACCAATTACAAATCAATGAATGGAAAAATAAGAAAGCATTGTAAAGTATACATGCGGTTGAAGAGTGCCAAAAAACCAAATATGAACAATATATTTGTTGTAGTTTTTATTGAGCGATAAAAAATTAGTGAAATTTGTGTATTCTACAATGGCAGGATCTATATCTATATTAGATAATAAAAGAAGAATCCTCAGCTTAGATGATAAAACAAAGGCATTAGGAAGAAGAATTTAGGACTCATTTTTATTGACTTGTGAAGGGAAAAAATTTAAACAAGAATAAACATATTTTATATTGTATTAAAGTGATAAGAGATTAGAGATGTAAAGTCAAAAAAACATAAATATTTGCATCTTATTATACTTTTGCTTCACTTCGAACACTTCGCCACTTACTTCCTAATAAAACTATTCAATTTAAAATAACCACAGATCATGATAGCATAAACCTTTCGCTTGACAAAATTCACAAAAGTGGCTTAGGTTGCGTAGAATAAGAGCAATCTATCAATAAAGTACAATAGTGAAACAAGACTAATCATTTTGATCTACGCTCCATCCTAATGAAATGAAATTCTAGTAATCCAAATCATGTAATAGCTAGTTTGAAGCAAAACTATCATTTGTAGGAGCTAATTTATTTAGAATCAAAGTTAAACAAGTTTGTCATGGGACTAGTAGTTTGTTTGATACTGCATGTTAAGTTAAGGAAATATATGCACGATACAAACATCTTGTATACAGTCATGTGCTCATTTGTAATGGAACAATGAGTAGCCACAACAATTACCATGCCTTTATTCTTGTTATAGAAGAGAAATATCATCGTTGATTCCTTAAGGTTCTATGTTTTTAAGGCTCATTCTAATGAAGATCTAAGACTTTGCAAAATGACTAGGGGAAGAGCACCAACTACCACCCATGTTCCAATAACCATTCACTCCTTGCACACTCAAATTCCAATTATTAATTTTAAAGAAACCAAAAAAAGATAACTAAAAGCCCATTAATATATTTCACATGTACCCATAGGTGTCCAATTTTGAGCAGTTTTGGACCACAATTGGCCCATTTGTGCACCATTATTGGTACTCATAGCTCATGACTACTTGACTGCTGGGACATTTGTGTTTAAGTATTGACAATTTTAAGTGGACAATTATTTGAACATCCGTGCATCCTTACTAACCTAGAAGCCAAAAAAATAGATAAAATTTTGTGTGATGAAATTTAGACAACCTGATTTCTAATGCCTGAATTTGTGTAAAGATGAATAATATTTAGAAAAACCTTCAAAAATTTGAAGGTAGCTTACTCTAAGTGGCATCCATTCTTAGGCTAGTTCATCTCCACTTTCCATGGCTAGTAAGTGCCCAAATTCATAAGGGAAATTGATGTCTCAAACCGCGTTTCCAAAAATCTGTTGACCAAGAATCTGATCAAATTTAAGTTGCTTTGCAGACATGATTAGAAGATTCTTTATAAAAAAATAGCAGTTGCAGAAATTTCCTGAAATTTACGAAGTGCTGCCACAGCAGAAAGAACCCTACCAAAGCAGGAATTTGTTTAAAAATGAGATGAACCAAAAATATAGTCATTCCGGTTATAAATCTAATGCTTATTTATGGATTGTTGAGCTAGACACAAGGCGTTTGCAGCATTTAAAAAAAAAAAAAAGGTTTCTGATTTGATCGCTCAATCAAAATATGATTTGATTTAGATATCAGTTTGATCTGATTTAAATGCGTAATCCAAATATATGATGGAGATCAGATTTGATCTGATTTAAATGCGTATTCAATTTCTCAGCTTGTATTTTGACCATGTTTACGGAGAAGAATACTGGTTTGAGGGCCTGAGACAAGTTTTTAACTGTGCGCCGCCAATTTTGCAAGTAGAGGAGGTGAAGTGTTTTAAAGTTGGCGGTGGACTGCAGAAAAAAGCATCCTTTTTTCACGTGTAGTTTCATTGAAATTGTTCGACTGCCGTTCAAGCCTCAAACACTGTGTAGGGGCCAGAGCAAATTGGAAAAGCAATCATGCTAAATTAAAGGGTAAGGGTGAGGTTCTATGGGGATTTTAGGACAGGATTATTTCAAATCTTTTTTTGAAAACTAGTATAGCAGCAGCTGCAATTGGGGTAGGTCTTAAAATTGTCCCATCAGTTTAAGAATTTTTTTTTTGTTATTTATCAATTAGTTATTATTTTAAATTCCTATCAGGATAGAAATAGAAAAAAAATGATATTTATTTATTAATTTTTTATTTTCAGCATTCTTCATGAGATCACCACCTTCCTTAAATTTTGGAGTTTGGCTAAATTTCTGATTTTAAATTTTTAAACTGACCTGCACCACTAAATAATGGAACCATCAGCTTTAAAATCTTCCTAAAAAATCTCAACACCCACTGAAATTTTTTAGTAAACCCACCTTACCCTAAATTCTGGATAAAGCCCTTCCACCTAAATTTTGCTAATCATATGAAATTCATTTCTCTCTACACTAAAATTAGAGAGGAAGATGTCTAATTCCTGATACCTTCTTGTTTATCACCTTAATATTGATTTTATCTTCCATTATGTGGTTGTCTCTGGAGTGATGTGAATCTCTTCATCTAACTGATATTGTGGGTTACCTAATACTAATACTTCCATCTCTATCTGAGTGGATAAACTTTGGATGTGTTTAGGTGATAACTCTACAGGTGATTGGTCTATTGTTTCAAAGATATCACCTTAAATGTCTATATTTTTATCAAATTAAATAAATTCAAAACAACAAATATTTCAGATTTTATAGAGAAGACCTGTTTTCAGGTGGAGAAAACCTGTCACACCCTTCAATGTTAAAACTTTTAATTAGGAACCTCAAGCCATATAGCAAAATCCCGTTCAACCCAAATGTAAAAATGTATGTTAGTCCTGGCTGACCTACCAAATGCAGAATACAACTGTGTCCTGAATTGCCCATAACAGCCAGGGAAAATGCAAAAGGCCACAGCTATTCTGGTTTCAAAACAGACCTTTCGTACAGCGTGATAGCAATGTGTTAGTCAATCACAACTGTTTATTGCAAGACGGTGTAAAACGTGCGACTAACAGACGTCAATCCGTACTACCGTTTTGAAGCCAGAATAGACGCGTCCGATGCAAAATCCCCTTACCCTACTTCCTCACAGAAGCCAGTACAGCTAGGTTCAAGGTACTCCACTGTCCTGATTAGACCTGGCTGACCTCATACAAATTATCCCTCACTAAAGGACAGACCAGCTATGTAAGGCTCTGACCTAGGCTGGCCAGATACATACAAGATACCCTTTAATTCAGAGGCCAGAGCAGTCAGGTAAAGTTCTGGCCATTCTGAGGTAAGATGCTGACTGCGACCAGCCAGGTGCAAAATACCCAATGCAAAATTCCCCACAGTAAAGATCATACAAAAGGAGAATTTTAAAATCCCAAAAGACCACTTGCCTGCATATCATAAATCAGATAATAAAACAAAATTCCCCACAGCAAAGGGCATACAAAAGGGGAATTTTTGAATCCCAAAAGAATAGTTGCCCTAATACCATAAATCAAATAATAATACAGAAACTGCAATAGAAAGTCACAATTTCTATTCTACTCTTAACCGAATACCCTAATACAGAAACTGCAATAGAAAGTCACAATTTCTATTCTACTCATAACCGAATACCCTGCACACATACATCCAGTGTTAAGAGGGCATATCAATGACTGTAGAGTGAGGAATATGATCATTGGAAGTAGTGCAATGTTGTTCATCATCTTCCTCCTCTTTGGGCAAAGCAGCAGCTCTGCAAAGTGGGCAAATGGGGCGCTTAGTGAGCCATGCACCTGCACAATCAAGATGAAAACAATGTTTGCATGTGGGCATAAGCAAACATTTATCTCCATCCTTGAACTGCTCCAAACACACACAGCATTCCAAATCCTCACTAACGCTCAATTCCTTAGCAATATTGTCATCACTCTGTTCCTCATTCTTCTCATCCCCATCACTCTGTTTCTCATTCTTCTCATGTGGGTGGCAAATGAATGTGGGCAGCTTCTGAATATCATCCTTAGAAAGCCCACCATTTTCGTTTTTGCTGCTCCCTTCCTCAATTGCAACATTTGCAGCATTGGCTGTAGCAGAGCGCAACACATGCCAGGCCAACCAAACGTAGAGCAGAACTACCAGAGCAGTCCCTGCACAGGGAATCAACATGGACTGAAAAGAGAATGACATGGCTTCAAAATTCTTAGGAAGAAGGCAGAAAGTAGGATTTTTTGAGAGGAAAAAGAGAGATTTATGACTACAGTTATATAGGAAGCAATGGAAGCGGAGATATCAGTTAGCTTTTCCGCATGGATGACGACTCCTGTGCATAATGTTGAATTCAATTCCCGTTTTAGGGTTTTATAATGTGGCTAAAATTGTTCATCTTTCTTTTCTTGGAATCCAGCTGTGTGTCTCCGTCGCTATCTCTGCCGTGCATTTAGTGATTTCCAACTGTTGCTTTTCAATTTGAAGGTGAACTAGCCGCTCCCTCACGACTGTGTTTCGTGTTCTCCACTCCACCTAAATATCACAAGCTGGCTGATCAACTTCGTTCGATACTTCCAGATATTATAGCTCACCATTCAATGGGAGGTTTTGACATTCAACGATTCTCCTTCACCGCCATTTCATGTGCTCGGGTGGGTTTTCCGTGACATATATATGTTCAGCATGGGTATTTAGTGTGTTCCAAACTCTTATGTAAACGAAATAAAAGAGTTTTGAAGTAAACGAAATAAATTTTACTCCTCATTTTTATTTTTATTTTATTTTATTTTATTTTGATCGGTAAGAGGTTGAGGTCAAGAATTTTATTAATTATTTTGAAATTTTACATTACTCCACTCGTGCGGGCGCCGGTAGGAAAGAGTGGAGGCGAGAAAACCTCCGGTCTTGCTCGGGACCATAGTCCAACTAGTCTTATCTCAATATACAATAGTATCAGGATGGAGGGTATTTCTATTTTACCCCTCCCTAACAAGCCCTTGTTTACAAATTTCAATAATCATTTGTCCCTCAACTCCCGACGGCATAGTTTTGAAGTTGTTCTTTGTTGTGTATAGTATCCCTTAATTGCTCGAGATATACCTGTTTGGCCTGCATGGTTAGTTTCACAAACACCTGGCAAATTTGTTAGTATCATACAGTCCATAAAATATCCTCAATGAGATTTTATCAGTAAAGCTCGAAAGTAACCATAATAAAATATCCTGTGAAACCTATCCTAGCAAATCATGAATGTAGAGATTAGAAACTTTAAACTGAATTGGGTTTCCCGATTCATTTATCTTAAGCCCAAACATGATCGACCCATGACCCATCAGAACAAAAAAATCTCCAGTTTACCAACTCTTGTCTATGCTCCTAGATGCAGTCCTTAGTGAAGGATGTGATCCAGGCTACATTAACAAGAGTAGGTGAATGAAATTCGATCATTCCTCCTCCCCTTCCCTGTAGATTTTTAGTAGAGAGAATGACGGAATCTATGAGTAATCAAGGCTGGATATATTCTCTGTCCAGGCCCCGAAATTTTGCATGTTAGCCACATTTAATCCAAAGTCTTCAGATATGACAAACGGGTATCAAATATAGAAGAATTCAGCAAATGGCATTAGGGTATTTCAACCGATGATTAGTATTCTAAAATAAGCCAGTATTACCCATCCTAAAATAATTACCCTCAATATGAATAAATACCAGTAAATGCATGCATCCAGATGCTTGTAATCTAAAGTATATATTCAAATTGCTAGGTATCCAAAACAGAAAGCTAGTATCTGTCTATATAAGCAAATAATCCATCATGCCTATTTAATCTTCGTGACTTTTTAAGATTGACCGTTAAAACCGACTAATATAGTGTCTCGTAGGTCGCTTAAGTTTGTCTTTAAGATTCAATACTAGTTACTATCTTTACCCCGATCTTTGTTGACTAAAGATAAAACCCTATTTTACTAGATATAGTAATCTACTTGAATTACCAGTATAATCCTAATATTAAGTGACAAGATTATCTCCTGCAGATAACCCTGATTTCCTATCAAAAATGGTCTCATGCATACACCGAGGGTTGAGCCTACTCACTCCGACCCCGAAGGCGAGGTAGAAGCTTTCTCCTCGTCCAGAACCAGGCCTTCAGCCTTGAGGAAGTCCTTGAACCAGGTGGCAATTGGAGGGTGTCGCACATGAAACAAATAGATCAGAAAGTTAACGTTTCTATTGATTGCCTCAATCCTTTCCCTGGTGAAAGGCTCACCATCCGTGGAGATGATAGGGAATTTGGGGACCGACCTGTTGTTTCGAATGAGAATGTCATAGTGTCGCGGTCGAGGGATAGTCCATTTGTTGTCAATGTTGACTAAGACCCGTTCCAGATCACCCAATATAGAGGCAATAAAGACCTCTTTGCATAGAGCACTTGTATCTTCACGATTTTTGGACGAAGTAATCGTTACAGCAAGAAACATGGCGGCCACATCCGTGTTTGCCCTGGTTCTATCGGAGTTTGTGAGAAAGTTCAGGCCCAAGATGCTCTCAACCGCATCAATCACTAAGGTATGGGGAAGTCGCATGATATGCTTTAGGCGATCTCTGGTATTAGCCCCTTCAAAAGCCATTTGCCTCTTCGTACTGCGTAGTTTGATCGGAGTGTCCATCACCATTTTACTTTAATTCTGGCTCTCTGATGGATTATAGAACTTCTTAGAATTAGTTGAAGCTTGGTTAATAGCTGAATGGGTTATTGATGTAAAAGAAATGAGTCTGCTTATTCTTTCAAGATACACACGAGCCCTAACCCACTTTGGATAAATCTAATTGGCAAAGAAAAGGTGCATATCTTTTAATGATGCGCCGTCTGTAGGAAATCCCATTGAGGAGCCATGATTAATTTTGGCAGATGATCAAACGGGTACGCCACACACCGCAGCCCTGACTTGTCATAATGATCAGGATTACGTGGGGATCCTATATGCTTTGATATTCAAGTGCTTATCCGGGGTTCATTATTATGGAGTTGTTGTGTTTAGATATGAGTGCCATCGTCTACTGAGTTAGAATCGTCCTCTGATTCGAGAGATGAAGGACATATAAGCCTAAGGGCAAGCTGTTTCTCAAGTCTTGATGAAGATTTAATTAATTTCCAGTTTAAGGTAAAATGTACTATAGGTATGCTAATGGATTTGACAGTTTAGGCTTTAAATATGAAAATGGATACTAATAATTGTTATTGGCTTCGGGTTGAGGGAATGAATTAATTTATGTAAGAATTTATTAATATATATATATATAAGTTTGTATTTCTAAGTGAATATGAATGACTATTAAAAAAGTCTATATAACATATATATATATATATATATATATATATATATATATATGAGTCTAAAGTATATATATAAATTAACATTTATATGTGTGTCATATAAAATAAGAGATTGTTAGCAACGAAAAATTCTATGATGATCAATATATTTGATTATATTTCTGAATATATCTATATCTTGGTATATATCTATGTGTATATACCCTGATTAATATAAATGGATCTTTAAATATATGTAAGTGTATATATATATGTATAAGTATGGGTTTAGATATTTATTTGTATATATATATATATATCTATATACCTCAGTTTAATAATATATATATATATATAAACCTTTGTATATGTATCCTTAGTATCTATAGGTCTACTTGCAAGCATATATTATATATATGTATATGAAAAACTCTGTTTAGGCCGAATAATTATAAACAATGGCTCAGAGAAAAAATAAATATGAGAAAGCAGCTCAAAGGATATGAGCAAATAGAAAATGATTCTAAGTCTAAAGATGAGCCTACAACGGTCGAAGCCTGCCCAAATATATATATATATATATATTTGGGTAAGTGCTATCAAGGATGGGGATAGCGCCCTCTATTAATAATGAAAAGATTACATAAAGTTTCAAATCAAACAATCGTAAACTCGTCCATGAAGGCCTAACAACATCTAAATGCCACGTAGGGCTTGTAGAATAACAGAAACGCATTCTCCAACCTGGATGACATTGCTAGTCGATTGATCCGACAACCACCACTCCTCAGTTTGGGTAATCCGCTTGAAGGGTTCCATATTGCCGTTCATAATAGCACAGCGAAACACTTCCCAAGCATTTTCGCAGAAGATTGTCATTTTATCCCGTTCTTCCAGCTTCGCCAAATATTTTTCCATAGCATGATTGTGCCTTTCGTTGTCCGACTCCTCCCCATCCTCCGCAGACAAGTCGTCATCCGAGCTATCAGATGGCAGATAGTTTTCCATTTGAAAATAAACTTTTAGGATACTCAGTCTCTGATCTGACGGTAAACTTAAAATGCAGTTAGCCACTGCGTCCACCAGAAGCGGTTTAACAAATCCGCCTAAAAACTCAACCATTTTTTCTTTTGACTCCAGAACATCCACCATCGGGATAAGAGTGGCCTCAAGGACCTTTGAGTCGCACCAGTGCCTTTGAAGATTGAGGACCACACCTACCAACCCTTCCATGGCATCATAGGCCGCGTCCACTGTAAAGAACAAGTTCTGTAGTTGCATCTTAGGTCCTCTTCACAGTTAACACACAAGACATCTCCAAAGAAGGCCATTGTCAACAATCCTAACTCAGGAGAAGACACTTCAGGTATGGAAATATTCAAAGAACGATCCCATAAAAGCAAGAAACATTCCTTTCTAGGAGCTTCCACCAAACAACACTTTCCGCAATGAGGATTGTAAAATCTCTCATAAACCAAGAGATCAAAAAGTGTCAGTGTGGATTACAGATCTACTATGCACACGGTCCACTTGTCTATAACATCCGCAGTCATTACAGATCAACAACAGAGCCTGCATACCAAAAGTGTCCTAGCACGCCGTCAAAACGTGAACCCGCCATAGAATTTTCTGAGCGTGATCAGCTTTGATTGATTCGCGGACTGGTACTGTGACTGAATGTATATCAAAAGTGGAATTACCAAGTGGGGCATCAACTCCCAGAATGGCGGTAAAATTCACCACCCGATTGCCCTCTCTATATGTATGATTAAATTCTTAGTAATTCATATCAATGAGGGGTCGGGATATGTATGTGACCCATTTGTTTAGGTTCCTACTCTCAAATCCCAGAATGATATCTAAGGACTCCCCTACAATGACGATCTTGGTCATTTTATTGGTAACGCATAAATTAAGGCCTTCCAAGAGGGCCCTAATTTCTGGATTGCAAGAATAGGAGAATTTGATTGTATATGTAGAAATAAATGTGTATATGTATGTCGAAAGTATGACTTGAGTAAAAGGATGGAAGACTAACTCGAGGTAGATATCGATGACAATTACCCAGTACAAATATAGGGGTGTTGTACGAGGGGTCTCTTCGCGGTCTTGAAGGAGGGGGGCTAGCTGAATGAAGAGGATAGAAGGGAAAGACTGTGAAAATAAAGGATAATACAAATCAGGGGGTTAAGCCTAGCTTCCTAAGCTGAAGTGTGGGAGAATAGGGAAATGGAAATACTTTAAATGAAAAGTATGTCTGAATGTCAATGACCTACAGGGTTCAAGGGAAGGTTAGAAAACATAAGGGGAAACTTGAAGACGGATGCTGGGGTGAAGAAGAGGACCTGGCCGTAGGATGGCACAGAAAGGAGCTTGATGCCATCAACTCCCATGTTGGCCAACTCATCCGCCCTTTTATTGCCTTCCCTATAGATATGATTAATTGTATACCTATCAAAACCCTTGCATAAGTCTAGAGCCTTTGACAACAAGGTATTAAGTTTCCAATTGGGCATGCTTCTTTTCCTTAGAGAATTGACAATTATGGTTGAGTCTCCTTCAATGTCTAATGATTTAATTTCAAGTTTCCTACATAAGAACAACCCTTCCACCAGGGCCATCAACTCCGCCCAATTGTTTGTGTTGATGCCGACCGGAGAAGCCATGGTGGCTATTTCTTTGCCTTCCCAGTTATGAACCATGCATCCTATCCCAGCGTGCCCAGGGTTGCCCCGAGCTGCCCCGTCAAAGTTTAGCTTCACCCATCCTTCACTTGGGGGCTACCATCTGCATGCCGCTCTTGTTCGAAGGCTAGCAGTAGGACCCTCTCCCACAAAGGGGGGGAAGGATAAGCCTACCCATCATTTTTTCATCTTTTCATCCCAATAAGATATAAAGGCATTTTTTAATGAGCCTGAGGTAAGTCTATTATTCACAAGCTCAATGACCGTTGACCCTATCTTATTAATGATTCTAAGGACATCTAGTTTTTCATTCTTAAAGAGATGTTTATTTCTCTCCTTCCATAGTTCCCATATTATGGATGATAGAAGAGCTATCCATAAACCTTCAAAGAGACAACCACGCCTCAGGAGAGGCCAAGCTTTGAGCATTCCTGAGATGGTGTGGGGGAAGGCAGCAGACCATTCAAGTTTATTGGTGAACCATATCCAGCATTGATGAGCAAAGGAACAGTTAAGGAGTATATGATTGGTGTCCTCCTCATCTGCCTTGCAAAGAGGACATCTGCTAGGGCCCTCATATCCCATATGCCTGAATTTGTCCGCAGTTAGGAGTTTGTTTTGGATCGCCAGCCAGGAGAAGATACCTGCCTTAGGCAGATAGTTTCTATCCCAACAAAGATTTAAGGGGAGCTCTGACTTGGGTCTTAAGAGGGCTTTGAAAATGTGGGAGTACCCATCCTTGGGATTATATTCCCCTCTTAAGGAACCCTCCCATACAAGCTTGTCCTCGTTATGACTTAAGACAAATTTCCTAGAGTTAAGAATTGACATAAGTTTATGCCTATCCTTCTCCGGGATGGCTTCATCATCCCTTTCGATCCACTGCCATCCAGCCCCTTCCATTGAAGGGGAGAGATAATTATTTAAAAAGGGACCTCTATGTGATTCAAGAAGGGCCCGAGTGGCCCCAAAGTCATGGAGATTTTCAATGGCCTTATACCCACCCCAAGAATCAGACCAAAAGAGGGCTTTATCCCCGTACCCCAGGTTCCAGGTTAGCCTATTAGAGATGATCTTCCTACAATCGAGCATAAAATTCCACAGGCAGGATCCTCTGGGAGGGTTGGTCTCTCTGAAGATTTGGATTGGATCATCGCCATTAAGGTATTTGTGGTTTAATAATCTCGCCCATTTGAGGTGAGGAGTTCTGAACAATCTCCACACCAACTTGGCACCCAAAGCTTTACCTTGATTCTATAGATTTTTTATGCCAACACCACCATCTTCTTTAGGTGTGCAAATCTTGTCCCAAGAGATAAGTGAGATTTTGTGGCTGCTATTAGCACCTTGCCAAAAGAAGGTCCTAAGATGCTTGTTGAGCTCAGCTAGTTTGGAGGAAGACAGATGTTGGCAGGAGAGCTGGTAAATGGGCATAGCTGATAAGACCGATCCAACTAAAGTTGCCCTACCAGCTGAAGAGAGCCATTTCCCCTTCCAAGTGCTAATCCTAGACTTGATTTTGTTCACCAAATTGTCCCATAAATTTGAAGATCTTCTACCCCTGTCAAGGGGAATGCCTAGATATTTGCAGGGAAGGGTGCCTTGGCTAATTTCCAGGACATTGCAGATTTCTTTTCCTAAATAGGGATCTATGTTGAACAAAAAAACTGCAGATTTCGTCAAATTTACCTCTTGACCCGAGGCTAACATGTAGGAGTTGAGGATGCCTTTGAAGGCTCGAGCTTCCTCCGCACAACCTTGCCCAAAAAGCATTGTGTCGTCAACAAATTGCTGGTGGGTGAAGGGGGGGAGGCCACTGGTGATGGGAATTCCTTGGATCCTTCCCTCCTCTTTGGCCTTGGAGATGGATCTGCCTAGAGCTTCAGCCATGATGATGAAGAGGAAGGGGGACATAGGATCACCTTTCCTAAGTCCTCTTGAGATGTTAAAGAAACCTTTCGGAGAACCATTAACTAGAACCAAGAATTTAGGGGTAGAAATGCATTCGTAGATGAGGTTGATCCAAGTTTTGGAAAAGCCAAAGGCCTCCATACATTTACATAGGAAGTGCCAATCAACTTTGTCATATGCTTTACTTATGTCCAATTTGATTAGCATGCTTGAGGTTTTGTTGAGCTGAACCGAATGAATGACCTCTTGGGCTATAATAACCCCATCATAGATTGATCTGTCTGCTACGAAGCTGGTCTGTTCTTCGCTAATAATTAAAGGGAGGAGATTCTGAAGTTTGGCTGCTAAGGTTTTAGTTAAGAGTTTATACAGAGTATTGCAGAGAGCAATTAGTCGGAAGTCATTAAAGCTATCAGGGTCCTCCTTTTTTGGTATGAGGGCGAAGAAGGTATTGTTGACCTCTTTGAGAATCTTATCGAAATTCCTCACACCCTCTAAGGCATATGTGATTTCTGTCCCCATGAAACCCCAACACTTTTGGAAAAAGCTAGTGGGGAAGCCATTCGGACCCGGAGCCTTATCCGGATTCATCTTGAAAAGGACAAATTTGACCTCCTCCTCTGAAAGTTTCTTTAATAGGGCATGGTTGTGGTCATCGGTAATGAGTTTTGGGATATTCTTAATAATATTGAGTTGGCCCCTAAGGTTGGATCCTTCACGATTGTTTAAGATTTTCTCAAAGAAACTAACTGCCTCAGAAGCAACCTCATCCGGTTTAGATAGGATGGATCCTTGGCAGTTCGTGATCTTGGAAATTCGGTTGACCCCTCTCCTTTGATTAGTACTGTTGTGGAAGAACTTGGTATTCCTGTCCCCATCACTCAGCCAAGTTTCCCTAGATTTTTGTTTCTAGAAGATCTCTTCGTAAGATAGTGTCTTCTCATATTCAGAGAGTAGGTCCTTTTCCTTAAGGAAGAGTTGTTCATCCATCCCTTTCTCAAGTACCTCAATGTTAACATTATTAAGATCTTTCTCTATTAGGGTTTTTTTGTCAAAAATGTTGCCGAAATTGGTCCTATTCCACTCTAAGAGCTTCCTTTTTATAAGCTTTAACTTACTAGCAACAAGAAACATCTTTGAGCCTGAGAAAACAGAGTTGTTCCACCAATTCTCAATTAATTTTAGAAAGTTATCATCTCTAAACCACATGCTCTCAAATTTGAAGGGGCACTTTTTAGTGGCGTGATCAGATATTAAGTTTAATTGGAGTGGGAAATGGTCAGATCCTGATAAAGGGAGAGGCTCTGCCTTAAGGGAGTAATTCAACTCTGAGAGCCCTCCATGGATAAAAAACCTATCAAGTTTCTCCGCAATGTTACATAAACCAAATCTTCTATTGTTCCAGGTGAAGGCATTCACTGTCGTTTGGATTTCCAACAGGGAATTCTTGTTGATCCATAGATTGAAATCTACAACTGATGGAGGGAGGTTGTCTCTTCCTCCTCTCTTGTCTGAAACCTTGGTGATGGCATTGAAATCTCCGCCAATGATGCTTAGTTCGTTTGGGAAACTTCTTAGGAAGGACTCCAGTTCCATCCATACCCTCACCTTATCCTTATTCTGAATAGGGCCATAAACGTTAATCAGTTTGAATCTAAGGTTATTTTTATAACTTACTACTTCTCCTCCTATCCAATTTTTCTTAATCTCTAAAGGTGTAAACGAAAGGGATCTAGAATCCCAGATGATAGCTAAATCCCCTGAAGCGCTTGTGGCTGGAAAGTGTTTTAGTTGTCTAGCACCTAGTTTTTGCTCAAAAAGGGAAATCTCAGAGGAGTTCATTTTTGTTTCTTGAATTAGCAATAAGTTTGGTTTAGAATCAGAGATACAATGCTTTAAGATGTGTTGTTTGTTAGGGGCATTCAATCCCCTAACATTCCAAGTTATGATTTTCATGGCTTTGTGGGGAGGAACTTCCCCTCCCCTGCATTAAAAATAGTAGATATTTTAGACTGACCCCTAGCTTCTCCATCCCTTAATCTCAATTTAGCGAGGGATCTCGTGCCCCTTCTTTTACTGATTCTAGCACAATCAGGAGAATCTTTGCTTTTGTTTGAGCAGAGAATACCTAGGTTATTAGGATCATGATTTTCCAAGTTGTCTGATGCTATAAAGATTTCATCTGCCTCTAAGTCGACTTTGGTAATATTTACTAAATTATTGACAAGGAAATCCCTTTGTCTTACCAATTCCTTATCATCACAGATTTCATCAATCAATTGATCCATAAGGTCATTTACTACTTCTTCCCCTATAAAATTGGCAATGATGTTAACTTCCCTAGTAACATGGTCACTCTCAGACTCTACAATTGCAATAGGGTCATTTCTTAGAGGTGGAGGGCACGCTCCTATCTTCACTGAGGCCTTCATCCCCCAGACTTGAGGGATTGGTTGGTCCTGCATAGAAGCCATTGCTGGATCCTGGAGAGGATTGTCTATCTCTTTTGATTGCGTTGGGAAGGAAAGATCTTGGAGAGGGGGGGGCTCGAGGGACACTCTCTCTCTGGTAGGGTAGGAGAGCAGGATGGTAACATCTTTGTCTTACCAGGCTGCTCTGTCTGGGGGAGCCACTCACTTATTTCTCCTTCTTCCAAGTCTCGGTCCTTGAAGGAGGAGTCAACTATAGGGGGGTTAATAGAGGACGGTGGTTGGAAAGGAGAGCATAAGGTCTTTACAGGGGATCTCTGATACCATGGTTGGATTAGTGCTAATATTATTAAAACCCTCAAGGATGAAACCCCCTCCTTCCATAAAACTGATTGGAACGATTCTAGACTCAGAAAATGATTCAGGGAAAGAATTATTGAGGGGAATCTTCCTTGGCATATTAACTTCGAACGGGCCATTATAGAAGGGTAGTTCAAGGGTTAGACATAGATTATCACATTTTAGTATTAAGGGCTCTATAGTTTCAATATTAATATCCATGTTAACAATCAGAAGTTGGTTAAAGAAGTTAAGGGCTGATTTCTTAACTTCTACAAATTTCCCAATTTTGTTACCTATGATTCTTAAAAAATCATTGTTTCGTAATTCTATAGGAAGTTTTTCGAGAGAAATAGCTCTATTTACCATACATGAATTTAATTGAGATGGTTGAAAGAGGGATTGCCATCCCCAACAATCAAACCCTATGCCCTTGAGCATTGGTAGGCCCCCATTTAGCAAGGAGTTTCTCATATTTTTATTACTGCATTCGATAGCTAAGAAATGATTAGGAAGGATGTCGATCTTTACCTGGTTATTGAGAGAAGACACCATCCAGTTAGCAATTTGTTCAGGCGAGAACCCCCATCCTTTCCATCATGCAAAAATCATTCTATTGTTGCAATGCATTTGATACCTAGCCAGAGTTTCGGTATCCATTTCAGTGACCAGCCCGTTAGAATTTCGAGGAAAGTGAAGGGGAGCCGCGAAGCTGTTTGACCGGTTAGGTTTTACAGAACCCTCCTTCCGACCGAGATTGGGATTTCGCGGGCGACTATTAGAATGTCCTACTGCCTTATTGTTTCTGTGCACGTGCCTGTTTTGATCCCAATTATTGAATGAAGGAGGGGGAGCCCTAGCCATATCAACCAGATAGTATTTTGTTTTTGCAAAGAAAGCTTCCTGCTCGAGGGTTCGAGATTTTGCCTTGCTAAGTTCCTCTGACCCAGTTAGATTAGCCAGAACAGTGAACCAGTTTTCATAACCTCTGTGAATACCTCGCAGTGGATAAGGATGCTCACGAAGAAATGGCGATGCCTTGTATCTGCTTTTCGCATGCAGAGCCATTTTTTCATACCTCTTTGTAATTTTTTGTAAACATTGCTACTTCGATTGTCAATTAAAAAAAAAAACTTAGTAATTTTAATAACTCCTCATTTTTTATTGTGCAGTTTTAAAATAAAATTTGTGATCCATTTTTGTTGTAAATTTTCAATAAATGTTGATATTATGTAACGGAGTGTAATTATTACATATCCTATTAAGTACGTAAAGAAAATAAAATAATTTTTTAAATGATTCTATTTTAAGTAAGACTTAATTATTAAGTAAATTAAATAATTAAATAATTATAAAATAAAATAAAATAAAATAGCCTTGAAGTAAATGAAATAATTCACAATTATATTTCCTACTCTTACTCCTTTTTAGATAGATGTATTTAAGATAGCTATACTAGTTATCTCAATGTCTATATATTTACGCGAAGGTGTACCCTTTATGAAATTTATCAATTCACTTTGCAAATCAACGATTCAAATTCTAGGAGAGGTTATGCAAGACAATTGAACAAATCATCACCGTTTAATCTTGTATGGCCAATATTAATTTTGATCACCGAAAAGGTTCCACCACGTGGCTACTTTCTTTTAATCGTGCGTTTGTATTTCATTGTTTCCTTTAACTTGTGATCTTTCCACTTCCATATGAAGAGACGTGCATTAAATATCGTCGGAGTTGGATTAGGTATAAGTCTAAAGTATCCAATCCAAGTGGAGAGATTTTGCAGAGTTTTTTGAGACTGTCAGAACTTCAAGTATTGCGAATAGTTATCATTTTCACCCTTCAACTCCTCCTTCATGCCACAAACCCATGTCATGGGCTTTCATACAACACGTCTTTCCTCTTATATGCTCTAACATCACGAATCCATATGCAAGAATTCAAGGTTTTTAACCACATACGCAACTTTTCCTATTTCTAGATGTTTTAGGGTTTCAACATCGTGCATTTAATATAATATAATAATGAAAATATACTATTAATAATATAATAAAAATAGAATAATAAAAATAATAATCTATTAACTAAAATATAAAAATAATAATAGACAAGGAAGAGCCTCACTTTATTCTTTTAACAACATTTGAAAGTCAAAGATGACAGAAAAAATCATTCCTTAATAAACTCAATCCATGCTAACTAGCGACCTTGGTCAAGTTTTCATAATTGATATCTGTAAGTTTCCAAAAACCTCTCTCTCTCTCTCTCTCTCTCTCTCTCTCTCTCTCTCTCTCTCTCTCTCTCTCTCTCTGTATATTTATTTATACCTATCTCCCTCCCTGTCTCTCTCTTCCTCCCTCATATACATGCAATACTTGTTTGTCCCTCCCTATCAATGACACTATCTCTATCTTTCTCATTCTCTATAACTCTCTCTCCTTCTTGTATTTTTCATATACATATCTCCTTATCTCTCTATCCCCTTCTTTATTTGTATCTCATTATCTCCACCTCTCAGTAACATCCCAGTGCCCTCAAAAGGTTGTCCAAAACTGGCACCTTTAGGGGGGAGAAAGGCAAAGCATTCCCTGCTATACCACAACATCTTTGCATGTCTTCCAGCATGGTGGAGAGGATCTTGGGATTGAGGAGACTAAGTGTGTGAGCAAAGTGGCTCCTCCCTCTATGGCGACTATGAGAAGAAGTTGGAGATTGAGGCATTCTAGCAGAAATATAAGGGGCATTGCCCTAGTGCTCGAGTAGCTTCTAAAGGTGAGTCACTTCTAATGAAACTGTATGGGCTTGTAGTTGGATCTATAACAAAACATTAAAACAAATGATAGCTTTAGAATCAAGTGAAATATTGTGATCAACAATACAATGAGTTCCCCTATGTCTCCCCATATAACTCTAAAGAGCTTGATGAGCTCAAGCTAATCTCACTACTACTCCTATCCTCACCTCCCTCCCAAGTCTCCTCCCACACCTAATCCTCCTTCATTGGGCTCTCTCACTCGATAACCTTACCCCTAATGTTTTGTCCCTTTGCATACTACTCTCCTCCTTGACATCCTACCACCACCCTTTACCACTACTTCCTCTCACTATTGTTGTACCTTATTGGTTGCTACTCTCAATCTCTCTTGCATCAAGGTTATATGTGATTTTTCAATGGAAATAACCTTTCCACCCTCCACCATGCCATATAGACTAGCATCACTCCTACATTTAGTTTTATCATCCCTCTAACTACCCTTAGTAATGACTCCTGAGTACACAAGACAACCAAATATTGTGTGCTTACCGTTTTCTTGTTGTCATTTAGACAGTTATACATCTTCACCTACTCTACTCAATGCTTGTGGGTTGCTATATGCTCCATTCTTCTCCAAATATTCCACTTCCTTCCTTTAATCTCTATAGGCTCAAGTGAAAATGAATATTTTTCACCCCTTAGCCCTATTTATTCACTCCAAATCACTATTTCTATACCCATGCGTGCTTTTAAACTACTCTATTTTCATTTATTTTCTTCCAATCATCCTCATTTCCCCTCTTCTATACATTCCCCCCTCATTTTCTCCTTTCAAGAGCTCATTTGTGCTCTTTTTCACCCACTTGACCTCAAAAAGAGGCATCATCATTTCATCATTATACTTCCCTTTTTAACCATGTAGGGCATTTGATCACCCCTTAATCATCCAAAATATGTTATATGTTTTTTTTTTCCTTGAAATAACATTATTTGAACACCATCTCAAAGAGGAAAAATTGTAGACACCTAAAATTGACATTGCCATTTCAAGTCATCACTTTGCATTTCTTCTATTATTAATCATTTAATTAATAATCTAGTTTTAACCCAAAAAAAATTAAATAATACTTTCATATTCAATCAATAAAATCCACTATTCACACATTTCACTTTCTAACTCAAATTATTAAAATATCTCTTCTTCCATTGTTTAACTTTAGATAAATAAATATAAAGTTTACCCCATTTCCATCCAAGAATTGAATTAATAGAAATGTTATTGATTGGGCCTATTTTATGCACTTGATTAACCATCTAATCAAGCCTATTAGCCACCCTAATCATGTACACATGGGTAACAATGATTAGACCTAGGTTGTATTTGTTCACCCATGTAAATATGCATGTCAAAATGCATGTACATTAGGGGTACATGTGTAATTACACTTCGGTACTTAGAGTACTTGGATGCATGGGAGATCTCCATATATATATATATATATATATATATATATATATATATATATATATATATATATATATATATATCCAAAAATCACTTTTTGAATTTTCCCAAGGTGCCTCCAAGTACTCTTTTTAATTTCCACCATCTACTTTATCCAATGTCCATATTCCAGTATTGAATTTCCATTAATATTGACCCCCTCAATCCTAATGAGAACAAGCTTATACTAAGAGGGGGAGGGGGTAAATCAATATAAGACAAAATTTTATTTTTTTAAAGGTTAACAACCATAACAATTTCAATCACACATGATCTAACAAATTACATGGAAACCCTATTGGGAAAAGACCACAACAAAATATTTCTTATATAAAACTTCTCTTACAAAATTTATAGGCATCAATCCACATGGGACACCAACCCCATCTGAAATGAATTGTAGGTACCAATGCATTCAAGACACCTATCCCACAATTGAGCATCAACTCAACAAGAGACACCAATCTGTTCAATTGAGAGGCACCAACCTCTAATAACAAATCTTAGACTTTGTGAAATCAGATCTCCTTCAAAATATGCTTATAGGTGATCACAAATATGCCTTATAGTGTATCTCATATTTTTCTTTAGGATTTGTAATGGATCTACCTTAGATATGCTTAAAAAATGCTCTAAATCTTCTTCAAAATCTCCTTTAAGTATGATATATAGTCACCTCAAAAGATTTGCTACAAATATACAATAGATCTAGCCTTGAATCTTCTTAAATGATGTAATTAGATCTTCTTTAAATCTACAATTAATTTCTTCATAAGTACGCTCATAAAATCTTCATAAATTTGTTCATATAATTATCTTCCTTAAGTCTACTCATATATTTTCTTTAGGCCTAATCATAGATATCCTTTAAGAATGTACCTTATTCACTCCATCTCTCACATATACTTATACTTTAATCTTCTCCAAGTCTACACCAATTTTTATGATATTTCTTGAAAATTTTGTTGTTTTAGTTCCCACTTTCTCTCCTTTTATACCCTTTAACATACCTCTTCATGAAAGGAGGTGTCTATTACAATGAAGGCGACTTCAATAGGGTTGACCTTAAATTCATTTTTTTTATTTGTTTTCACCAATGAACAAAGAGCACTACCATATCTTGTTGTCATAAATAATATAAAATGGACTTAAAAAATAATTAACTTGTATTTACTATACTTCATCTCATAGGTTGGCCAACATGTGCATAGGAAGAATACCATCTCATAGGTAATGTCCATTTATATATGGTCAATGAAAAGATGGACAAAGGATATATATATATATATATATGTAGTTGATTAGTGGCCCTTGGCCATATCCACAAACAATAATTTTCTTCTTGAACTGAATATTTTTGTTTTGACAACAATGACATTCTTCATGGACCAACAATGACAACCAACAATCTTGTCCATATGCCTTTGACGTCAACGACAACATTAATTCCAAAAATCCCCCCCTTTGTTATTGATATCAACCTTGCAATCAAACAATTTGTGAACATAATGTTATCCCTATCTCTATTTATCCTCCTCTCTATATCTCCCCCCGTTGACATCAATTGCAAAGAGATGCATAGTACCTTTGCAAAGAAAACTTTCCCTTTCTATACCACTTTTGTAATGCTTTCCTTTGGCATCAATGGTATTATCTTTCATTTTTCTACAACTCTCCCCCTTTTTGAAATAAATGGCAATGAGACACTTCCTCCACAAATAAATCATGGGAAACATATTATTTTTTTCTAATATTCTTTGAGACTTCATCCTTTGAGTTGTCTTCTCCGTGAAATTGAAATATAAAGTAATTATTATCTCCCCTTGATTTCGTACTTTTCCTCATGGACTTAATGATACCTCTTGTGCATGAAATGCAATTCATACAAGCACAAATTTTTCTTTCTTCTCATTATCTTGTTCTTGATTCCTTCTCCAAACTTTTGTAGTTCTTTTGTTTTATTTGGTCATCGTATCTTGTCTAAGTGGTTTCTCAAAACAACTTCAACAAAATAATGTTATATGCCCATAGTTGTTGCATTTATAACATTTAACATTATAATTTATATTTGACAACCCAAAATAACTTATATTCTTGTCCCAACCATATTTTATTTCACATGTTCTACAATCTCTTACTTTATGACCAAAATGATTGCAAGAATAGCAATAACCATAAAAAGAATATTGAAACCTAGTCATATGAGGCAATCTTGGAGGGAACAAATTTCTAAATTTGTCCTTGTTAATGTTTGAAAGAGTCCCTATTTTGAATGGAACTTGATTTTCCTTCTTGATATTTTCATTTTTGATAGGGCTTTTAGTGTTTTAGCATAACTCTTTGGTTCTTCTTTATTCAAATTCTTTGGTGCCTCCTTACAATTTTATTTATTGGACATTTGACTTTCTTCATATCGAAGGCCAATCTTGATAGATGGTGGCCTTTGCTCATTTATAAGATATCTAAGCTCTTTTCAAATTTTAGATTTTTATTTAACTTGGAGGTTGTTTTTTCTAGTTCCATTCGTAAGGAACCAATTTTGGATTCCAACCTCTCATAATCTTCTTCATTTTTCTTTATTCGGTTTCTTATCTCCTCTTCCATCCTTTTCCCTTCTTCAAATTGAACTTTTATATTGATGATCATCTCATCGGACTCTTTAAGACTTTGTTACATTTTAGCATTAGATTCATAGTCCTCTTGAAGCTATAATTTTTCCTTCAAATTCTTATTCTCAAGTCTCGTTATTTCATTTAAAGCACAAATAAGTTCCTCTTCAAAATGTGCTTCTCCTTCATCTTCATCATACTCTATCCCTTCTAAATCTTTCTCTTCTTTTCTTTCATCTTCACTTTCCAAGATATCCCATTTTGTTTCTATTGCCATGTATGCTCCTAAGATCTTCCTTCTAGCCATTAAGCTATACTTCCAAAGAACCATGTTGTAGAGACCTAAATTTGATTAATTTAATTAATTGAATTTAGTTATCCTGAGTGCTATTTATTAAATAATTATGCATTATTTAATTAATCGAGGTGTTCCTTGTCTCTAGCTAATTAATCTTATTAATTATGCTATAGTCTATTTTTAATTAATTAATTGGTAATTAAAATTAATTAATTAATTAAATTTGACCCTTCCTCTATTAATGATGTCAAATTTTGCAATTTGATTATTTAATTCATGTTGACTTTTTCCTCCCAAATTCTCTAATTGAATTAATTAATTCAATTCCCCCACATGTCTCTTAACTTTAACCCCCATCTAACCCTTCCTCTAACCTAACCTGCCTAACCAGGCAAGGGTTTTAGTCAACCCTATCTCGTATCCCTCAACATATGTGTGCACATTCCCAAAATATCTCAAATTTCCTAAAATTTGGGAAATGACTTTGAATTTGGGGGACATTCCTTAAAATTTGAGAAAATATCTCAAATATCCTAAAACATGGGAATATCTCTATAATTTTGTAATCTCTTTTGTTATAGAACCTTCCAATTTGGATGCCTCATTCCTAAATGGGCATGTGTCCTCAATGACACATGCCATTCCTTCCAATGACATGTGTCCTTCTCAAGGACACATGTCATTCTCATCTATGACACTTGTCATTCTCAGGGACATGTGTCTCCTTCTCATGCCTCTCCAATTCTCATTCTAGCCTATTTAATCCCCCCATTTCCCTTCCTAGATCCATCCACTTTCATTTTCATACCCTCATAATGCAAAAATGTTTACTCACCTTTTGCACATTCATATCCATCACACATCCATATTTGCATCTCATTTTAGCTTAATCCATTTTGCATTCACTATCATGGAGCATAATCAATTATCTACCATATAGCAAGCACACATCAAATCGCAAGACTATCAAATCAAAGGAGGAATATAGAGTTTGCACTTTAATTAGTTTATTTTGTTTATCTAGTTTTCTTCCTTCTTAGTGTCCTAATCTTGAGTGTGGTTGAAATATGTGTCTATTGATTGGTTAGTTTATCTTTTCAATCTCTTTAATTTATATTCACAATTTTCTGCATACATTTATGGCATGCCCAGTGGGACCCCACTTCACTGGTCCAATCTCATGTTTTTTGTTGTTTCAATGTGATTTTTGATATATTATTAGTACTTGCATGAAAAAATGAGATACTTTGTTGAAAGGTGTGCGCCCTTGGTCTCCTTATGTTGTGCAATGCAACACTCAGGTTTGTGACATGGCTTAATCACCTCCTATGGATTCTATAAGTCTAGTGGTTGTATCGGGCATTAATAGTTCAATGTTTTGGTGCAACGACAACCACACTTGTAACAAGTGGTATCAGAGCTTGGTCACAGGTTCAAATTCCTTGCTTGCGTTGGGGGGGGATTATTGCAAGGTGTCAACCCTTGGTCTCCTTATGTTGTGCAATGCAGTGCTCGGGTTTGTGACATGGCTTAATCGCCTCCTATGGATTCTATAAGTCTAGTGGTTGTATCGGGCATTAACAGGTCGATCTTTTGGTGCAATGACAACCACACTTGTAACACACTTTAGGTGGATTTCCGCTTCAGCTAAGGTCTATTTTTTCTGAAATTTTAATTTGCAGAAACGGTGGGATCGCTTGGTGAAATGGCAAGATTGCTTGGAGAAACAACAAGAACACATTCTCGCTATCCTGGGCAGGTATAATTTTCAGAGTTTTAAATTTTGTGTTTCTTTTCCATGTTCGGTCGAATTTCATTTACCAGTAAAATAGCAGGATTGCTTCTCTATTTTTCTGTGTTTTTTTAATATTTTTTGCCAAATGTTTAGTTACCAGTAAAATGGCAAGATTGTTAGTAGAAATAGTGGAATTGTGGGTAGAAGTGGCAAGATTGCTCTATTAAATAGCAAGATTGCTCTTTGTTTTTTCCTCTATCATATTCCTAAATTAAAATATTCACAGTTTGTTTATAACTTGCTAATGTGTATTGTTTGATTGTATTTTTTCTAACGTTTGTGCAACCATATCATCTATTGAAGACCCCAAAGCTTGAAATCGTAACTTGTTTGTTGGAGGACCACCAAAGTGGGATGCCTTTTTGAAAACACCTTTTTCATTCAATGTTTTTTAAGTTCGCATTATGTTTTCATTGATTAAATTAGTGGCACACTTTGATTTTCTAATAGGAAAGAACAATTGTCTTTCATGTTTGGCACTCTTGTGCATGTAGAGTGGACCTATTGTTAACACACACTATCCTCTCCCCTAGCTCTTGTGGTCCTGGGTACAATTATTTTTAACAACACTCGATATTTACTTTGTAGGTAGAAGGGTCTGCCTCTCGAGTAGCCGATAAGGTTGGGTGAGAGGGAACAACCCAAGTGGTACTCTTTTGGTCTGCTATATAAATATTCATGATTTTGGCGAAAGCCATAATCAACTGGTGGCATTGTGTCATACCAATGGTTTCCCTCAGTATCTACATGAAAATACATTCGTGATCTTGAGGAAAGTCAAAATCCCCTGGTGCTTGTTTGGAAGATGCGTAAAAATCTATGTTCTGGAGGCTAGTATCTCTCTCAAATGAGCTAACCACCGCATGTATAGCCACCAAATTAACCCAAAAGTACCTCCACTATGAACCAAACCTGTTTTAGTTTCCAAAAACCCCTCTATTTGTTAGCGCAAATGTTGAACCTCTAAAGCAGTCCAGAATCTTGTAGTTCATTATTGAGATATCAAATTCCTTGAGATTTTCATATCTTTGGGAATTCAAAGTCTGGTGTGCTCGAGAAGTGTGTGTCGTGGAGGAGAGCCAGTGTCACCAGAATTTTATGATATCCTTGATATGAATAAGTGTGGCTATGGATTAATTTATGAAGTGGGATCTTCTTTAACGACAAGATCGCTTTTGTTTGTGTCGGTTTTTACTAGTCTAGAAACCCCAGTATCACTTGTTGAAATAGCGAGATCGCCTATTGAAACACCGAGATTTCCCTGAGAAGTGGCGGGATTGCATATTATCTTGTTACTCTACCCAAATTTTCCCAAAAGCAAGTATGTTGTTTTGTTACCATGGGTTTACTAGTTATTTAAACTTGGTCTACATCTATTTGCATTGTTATTACTACTTACTAAGGTCCGGATTCATCTCGTCGTCTTGATCATCTTATCTTTTGAATCATTATCTTGGTCATCATTTTGATTTTGCATCATCACTATTCTCAGCCAGCTTGCATTATCACCATCATATCATTGTCATACTTTATTCATAAAGTCAGGGATTGATATTTCAATCAAATCAAATATTTGAATCCAGTCATCAAATTTTTCCAATCTCATCACATCAAATCAAATCAAATCAAGAGTTGATACTTTTGTCTCTTTTGGTCTCACATTCTAAATTGCAAATCTACATCTTGTTTTTAGCGACGATTATCACTGGCTCTTTTGACTATATTGATTTTAGAGCCTAGTTTACATCATTGTGGTCTTGTTACTTCAAGCCAAAGGTCTAGTCCATAATTCATCTTGTTGCTTGAGTGTATCCTCTTGAGAAGCTTTGAAGTTGCGTCATTCAAATTAGATTTATCCATTTTTTATTTGAGCACCAAATCATCCTAATCAATCATCTTGTTATTCTTTTGATGATCAATCAATTAATCCAATTCTTTGACTTTAGTTTAGTTCATGCCCGTCACCACTCGATCTTGGTCTAGAAAAGCAATGGAACAAAAAACTTCTTAGTTAGGAGTAGGGACATCAGATTCACAAGTGAATCTTGATTTGGGTATTAATCCCATTGTACCAAAAAGTATCTTTATCAGTTTTGATCCACTTAATCTAGTTGTCATTGAAGAAACCATGGTTAATCAACCAGATGAGATTGACGTTCCAATTAACCCTGTCGATCAATTTATTTCAAACCCAAACAATGCTCAAACGGTCAATGAAATAATTGAAAAATACAAAACTAAAATCTTTGCTAATATGGTTGCCCAATATATGACAATAACATCACTCGATGTGTTTGTAATTGCTAATCCTCAAGGGTCATCTCAACAATAGGTACCTTCACAATAAACCTCGCCAGTGCCACTTTCATTCCAAGCTTCAGTAACACCACCACAATAAAATATCCCACTTGCATCTATAGAATTACTACCTTTGGACATGATGGAAAGACACTATCAACCTTTTTATGATGCCTCATCAGGTTTCATGCCATCTCTAGCCTAAGTGGGGAGTCATTTACAATGCACCCACTAAGGTACCATCCACACAGCTCCCCACTTCAATGCCCATGGTTGCTCAAATGCCCATGACTTCCAACGTAGTGCATACTACTCCTTTCATTAATCCAGTCACAAGACCATTGAACTTTCCTTCTACACAAACATCAACTTGGACCATAGGAATGCCAGGTTATCTTCCACCACTTGGTACACAAGTTATGACTGGGAGCATGAGTTACACGACACCAACATCATTTGTGCCCCTGCTTGTACAATCTATGTCATAGATTGTTAGTATGCCTCAATATCAACCTCAAATGATTTCGCCACCTATCATCTCACAACCATAATTATGTTACTTACAACGCCATCTTCATCTTATATTGTTCCAAATGTACAACAATTGCTAGGTGGCATTCATCAAAATCCTCCATCATATGGTACACCACAACCTAATTTATCCCATCCAACCTATATTGGAGGTAGTTATCTGCAAGTTGGTGTTCCTCAAATTCAAAAACCTCAAAATGTGTAGTATCAATAGCAATGCATTCCTCCACAAATGAATGTGGCAAATTACTTGTAGTCACATCAAATTCAACAACAACAACCACCTCAATACTAACAACAACAAATGCCTTTTGTTCAACAAATTGTTCATGTTTATCAGAATACAACGGGCTATCAATATCTGCAACAACAACCAAGCTATGTTCGCCCATTTTAAAAGGCATATCAAACACCACTTTATCAACTGGCAACTCCTTCTCCCGAGACATTCCTAGTTAATAGTCAATGAGAAGAAATGAAGGTAGCTCTCAAAACTTTACAAGACAGTAAATTTGAGAAGGTTTTCAAATTTGATGAGCTTTGTCCATATCCATTTGATAACTCAATAACACCAATGACATTCCCCAAACATTTTGAAACATAAAAATTTGATAAATACAAGAGGAGAGGTGATCCACGTCATCACATCAAGGAATTTTATAAGGCTTGTCAAGAATTCACATATTATGATAATTATCTCCTATGACTCTTTCCTAAGAGTCTTAGTGTTACATCTCTAGAGTGGTTTTCTAATTTACCATTTGGCATCATCACTACATTTACAGACTTATTAGAGAGATTTTTGGCACATTATCATTACAATGTGGAAAATGATATTTCCATGCTTTATCTTTTTCAAGCCAAAAAGAAAGGAAGATAGATCCTTTTGGACTATATTCAAAGATGGAGACCCCTTGTCAGTTGGCTTCCCTGTGCAATACCTGATACTCAATTGGTTCCAATATTCATTAGTAATTTATAGCCAAATCTTGCATATCATATTCACATAAAATGTGTAGCTACATTTAAGGATATCATGTATAAAAGACCATTAGTAGAACAAGCCTTTACATATGAAGGAATCATCAAGCTTTACAAAGAGTCCTTTGACAAACCAAGTGGTGATAGACAAAGATATTGGAACAAAGACAAGAATGTTGTAGGGGATGGCATTACCAATTCTAAGAAAGTTCAAATGGTTGTGGTTGCCAAACCACCACCTACACATGAATACTCTAATCAACAATCATATGTCAATCCATTGCTAATAATAGATGTTAATCTATCATCTCAAGCTTATCATAATCCTCAAACATAGACATCAAATGTGCAAGCTAATCATACTAATGTCATCACTATTTCTCAAGCTCCTCCTTGATAGATAAATTATAACAATCCAAGATGTTAGTTTACACCTATGGGGGAAGCCTTGGATGTCATTTTCAAGTGTATGGAGCAACATAATATGGTTGTGTATCCACAAACACTATCATTTGATGAGTCTAAACCCATGCTTGATTGGTATAAAGAGAATAATTATTGTACTTATCATTATGTCAAGAGGTCATGTGACGAACAAATGCATGAAGCTTAAGCACCTAGTCCAAGATCTTGTTGACCAAGGAAAAATTGATGTTGACCCTACTGCAGGAAAGTCACCTAATGCGAACCTAGCTATGTATAAGGATGCCCTTCCAAAACATCAAGGAGAGGCCAGTATGTCAAATGCAAGTCAATCTCGTACAACTAATAACATTAGCTATAACAAAGTCTCGTTTGATTATGGTGGTATGATAGGTTGTCTTACCCAAGTAGAATAGTATGTCAATATTATTTGTGTCAAAGGAGTTGACATTCAATGTGCCACAACCATAAGAAAATCTCATTTGGCAGTGCTTGGAGCTCCACCTCCTACCACACCTCAAGTTACCGTGTCTACTCAATACAATATTTTTGAACACTTAGGGAAGACCCCTACACATATCTCCATTTTAGATTTGTTAAAAGCTTCACGTACTCACCAAGAGATTCTTTACCATGCATTGCAAGAAAACCATGTACCTAGCCACATAGATCCTACACAATTCCAAGCTTTGGTAACACATTTATCTACCGCATACCATCTCAACTTCACTCAATTTGATGTCATGATGTTTGAACCTAATCATATCTATCCACTTAATATTGAGGACATTATTAAGCACTAAAAAGTAAAGCGAGTTCTAATTGATAATGGTTTTGCCCTAAATGTCATGGATTTGCATAACCAATATGTCACTATCAAAGCATATGATAATGCAGAGAGAAACTCAGTGGGGATGATCAATCTTCCAATTCAGGTGGGCCTAGTAACATAGGATACTCTTTGAAACATTGTTGATCTTGATCTTCCATTCAACATCCTTCTTGGTTGTCCATGGATCCATGTCATGTAGGCCATGTCATCCACTTACCACCAATGTCTCAAATTTCCATATCAAGGTTGTGAAATTATTATTCGTTGTGACACACAACCATTTGAGTATTGTCATTCTCTTGAAGCATCTTCCCCATATTCCCATCATTACCTAGGTATTAACATCAGAATCCCTCAAATTACTCCATCATCCTCATATGTTGACCCTCAATTCATACTCATTGTTGTAAAAGAAAAAACTCCATTTCATCTGCCTTTTCCCAGCTCAAGATCAATGATGCCGACTATAGTGAATATGCTTTACAATGAACCATTGTAGTGGGTGAACTACCTCTAGATCCTCATACCCATGGGAAACCTGCCAAAGAGTAGAAGAAGAAATAACCTGTAGTCAAGATGTTTGGTTCTACTACATTCCAATCTCATGGTGAACTTAATCACGAGGTCATAGAAGGAGATGTTAATTAGTGGCTTTTCAGAGATGTTGTTATAGACAATGATACTCTCCTTAACCACTTCAAAGAGAAATACCTAGTAGCACACAAACTTGATACCAAGAAATGGGATTACCAAGGTGGAGGATTAGGACAAGAAGAGCATGGAATACGAAGACCTGTTGACCCAGTTCCAAATGTTCTCCATCAAGGGATTGGTTTTGGATATTCTTCTCATGAAGCCTCAACTTCAGTAGGCACTTTTGGAAATAATGAAAATGTTTCATTTGATATCAAAGACATACCTGAGGAGGTTGTCAAACAAGTGTACAATGATATGGATAGCTCCTCATCTTTTGGCACATCCACCCTCTTTGACACTTAATCGACCTTCCTCTTCACCATCCCGAGGTCATTGATTGGGGTTAGACTGTTGCACACCTTGATATATTCCAGAGTGATGACATTATGCTCTTGTAGTTTTTGGGAGCAACTGAATGTGCACTATATTATTATCTAGCTCTAAATACATTGTATAAGTTGGATCCTCAAGGCTACTTTGGGGGAGAGGGGATCCTTAACCACAAAAGTGAAAAAAAATTAAAAATTCATTTGTCTATAGGTGAAAACCTTTATGAGGCACCTGTAGACTCCACCTCTTCCTCTTATTGATATACAGGGTCCTGATAAATCCCCAATTCTCATTGATGAGACAAGAGAAGTTAATTTGGGAACTACATAAAATCCCCAAATTACTTATGTGGCAACATCTTTATCTGATGAAGATTTCCAAGTGTTTTTTCAAATCCTTCACAAGTGGCCTATCAACTTTGCATGATCTTATGCAGACATGCTAGGGCTTTTTCCCAAGCTTGTTGTACATCACCTAGTTGTTGATCTAAATGTTAAACTTGTTAAACAAAAACTTTGAAAGATGCATCCTTGGATTGCATTATTGGTCAAAGCAAAGTTGGAGAAATTGTTAAAGGTTAAGTTAATGTGTAATGCCCGCCAAAATACCCTAGAGAAATAAACCAAAATCGACTAACAAATAGAGATTTTTTTTAAAACAATTATTACTCTACGTTATCATCAACATATATCAATGCTACATTAACTATTTGCAAATTCACATAAACCTCATGAACACAACCATGAATCTACATTAGGCAAACGGAATTAAAACTTTTAAAACATCAACTTATCTCTTATTTTACTCTTACAACATAACCATTCCCTAGGGTATCTTAACGTCACTACTTGACATCATCCAAACAAAACACTTATCCATCTAGAACATCATAAGCTATCATACAACTAACCATTTACTTTTCATGCAACTAGAATAACATTAATACATATGCATAATTCATTCTCATAGCATTCTCTATCAAAATATATTAGATCCATTTATCCATTTCATCTAATTAATACCTATCTACTCAAATAGATTCAAGGCAACTATTCTATCTTTTCTATCATTCATTCCATAGGTTAACATAGAATAATTTCATTTCTCCAATACAAATGCAACACAATTACATATAAGCTATCCTATTTCTCTTCCACATAGAATTCATAACTTCTATTACATAAAGAATATCCATTACATCAAGGAATAATCAAGGAACTTTTCCCTAATCTCTACATCAAGTCCTATTACAATTTTCATTTATGAATACTTAAAGATACTTGATATAATGATACATAACCTCTTTACATATTAAAATCATTATGATACAATGTATTCTTTTCCATGTACATAGAAATTAGCTCTGAAGAATAATCACATAAATAATCCAAGAATTTGATCCACGTACGCTAGCATCCAAGAAGAGGAATATCCCAATGGAAGAAGGCATCAAACCACGTGACCATGTGGAACCAAATAGGAACCACCACCCATGATAGGAGATGACATAGGGTTCCAACTCACACTCAAGACCTAAGTTGACACCTAACAACCAAAGGATACAACATGGCTTCACAAGACTCCAACATGAGAATACAACATCAAAATGCATCACATGGCTAAATCAAGCAATCAACCTCCAAAGGCAAAATAAACAACAAGGGAATATGGATAATGGACACATGTGGTGGGGTAGAGTGTCATCACATGCTTTCCTCATGTGAAATCCACCTCAATCTTGGAGCCAATCAAGAGAGAACGGTACACCGCCTCAGCGGTCTTCCCAATACAAGATCCCAAAACCACCTCCCTAGGCATCATTGGGGCACAAGATCATAATCCTCCATTTCATTATCTTGATTAGATGAATTCATAATTACCCAAACCCACTAATCAATTATTAGTAGTGTTATCACTTTCAATTACAAATATAAATCTCTTCATGTGCTTCCAACTGGTCTAGCCCTAAACAAGCGGTCTATTGCTCACGAACCTGGTCCTACACATGAAAGAGCCCACTCCCCCAACCATGGAACATAACCATAGGGTAGACATACATCCAAAAGACATCATAAAAACATAATGAATACCCATAAAAGATATAGAAATAATCACATGATAATGAGAACATACTGAACATAACGAAGCACATATGAACACACACATGGAAAGAGCCTTCACCAAAATAATGCAAATGAAGAGCCAAGCATAAATATAATCCAAGGATGAATCCAAATCCTTGTCAAATCCTCTACAATGAGGCAAAACACATCTCATTGGAGCAATAAAATAATCCTCAACAGCGAGGAATTCTCCCTCTCGCCAGAAAAAACATTGCATAGAAAACATCTCAACGGTAAGGCATGAAACCTCTTACCGGAGCATAAATCATCATAAATAACATTAGGATGAAATCATAAACAACTCTAAGAAGCTCAAAAAAATCATACTTAGCCTCTGGAAAGACCCAAAACTGAACCGACAAAACCTAGATGACGAAAACTTCATAAGCTGCAAATTACTCAGACTAACACATACAAAACCTAGACTAGCACATATGACACACACATTGGCGCATATGATCATTCTTTTAGTGCATATGAAACAAAAAGCATAAATAACTTAAAATGAAGACATAGCTTGACAAAAATGCCCAGTTTGGACCCCGGGCTCACAAATCTAGGCTAAGAATCAATCCCAGAATGAACAGGAAGGTAGAAATAATACATACACAACATTATAAACCATAAACATATCCTCCTATGAGAACCACACAAAGTTACATGATCCATCATTGGCACAGATTGCACAAAAAAGTGCCTAACTATCATAATCTCAAAGGGGGACATAATGAAGATGTTAAAGTGAAACAAAGAGGAAACCAAGGACAAAGCAAGGGATTTACAAGCCTTTAATGAGTAATAAAACCAATGCAAAAAGAGACATTCAGAAAATGACATTCACATGGATGCACAGGAAGCATATCCGACAAATAACCATTCTAAAATTTTCCAAAAATCAACTCAATAAAGGATCCCCTTCCCAATTTCCTTTCAAAGCGTAAATAGATTTTACAACCAAATAGAAATTCCCAAATCAATCTTTCGGCAAACACCATTAAAGAAAATCTTTTCAAAAGTAAAATTGCAGAGAATGAAGATATGAGAAATCCAACCTGAAAACACAATCCAAACAATGAAGATTCGATGAAGAGAAATCCAAGCAAGAAATCTTCAATCCAATCTCCAACGCAATTCCAAAATCAATTCGCAATCCAAAATCCAACTCAGATTTCTAGAATCATTAACTCGACAACAATCATAGAGAGCCAAATAAATATAAAATTTATTCAAAACTATGGCCAAACGTCGGCCAATCAAAATATTCCCAAAAATAATATAACCTACCTACCCAAACTATATATTATATTTTATTTCCCAATGCAATCTTACTCAATAGTAATAAAGGGTAGGTAACTATTATATTAAATCTATTTACTCATGTAACAAGGGAATATAAATTAAATACTATTAAATCAAACAATAACCAAGCCCAATAAAATAAAATAACCCAAGGGCTATGAAATAAATTAAAGCCATTAAATATAATAGAATAAATATCAATCCCAAATAATAATAATTCAATAAATATATAAAAGCTAATTAAAAATAAATATCAATTAAATAGATAAACAATAATTCAAATAAATAAACCTAAATTAAATTAATTAAGCAATAATCAAATAACCAAACAAATAATTAATAAATCATAAACCAATAAATAAATCTCAATTAATCATAAAAAATGAATAATTAATTTAATCAAATAACCATAAAAGATAATTATTAAATAATCAAATAATTTTCACATCTCCAAATAAATAACCATAACTCTAAGCATTTAACACCAAAGGAAGAACACATGACACAAAACTCTAGCTTCAACTTACGTCATGGTGTAATTGACAAGGTACACAACTTAGACCTAGAGTCTGTGAGGGAAACTATGTCATCTCCGACAACTTACCATTGGGATAAAGACACGCTCAGACTTGTGAAGCCAGGTGGAGTCGATGTTTGGTACCTGCAAACCTGCATAATACACTAAACACAACATATACTATACATATACATCATGATAAACAGATAAGTGATAGAGAATCGCGATGACATATCATGCTTGCAATGAGTGATATGGCATTATCTCTACTCATGAAGATAACCACACATAATAACATCAAACACTGCATAGAACCATAATCATAAAATAGGGTTAGTACCATCATAAATCATATGATCCACATGAGCATTGATCACATGTAAATCCACGAGTCATATAAATCCATCCATCAAGGCAATACTATGTACTAACATCCATAAGAATCATCAAAATGCCATATATACAATATGTCTAACATCATCAATCACATGAATCTCCAAAACATAATGAGTCATATCAAATAATCATAAGTCCACATAAAGTCCTAATATCAATGATACCATCTAAGATAGCATTAGAGTCATAAATAACCATCCAAGTGTCCCTCATAAGTCTATCAGAACGCAAATCAAAATGCAAGTCTAGGAGGGACACTACATAACGTGACCGATTGATTATTCAATTTCTAACATGGTGCTTGTTTCTAAACCCAATGGAGCTATTTGATTTTGTACAAATTTCAAAGATCCCAACAAAGCATGTCCCAAAGATAATTTTCCACTTCCAAACATTAATATCCTAGTTGATTTAACAGTGGGACATGAAATGATTTATCTTATGGATGAATTTTACAGCTACAACTAGATAAAAATTGAAGAGGATGACCAACATAAAACAACATTTACCACTCCCTAGGGCACTTTTTATTATCGGGTCATACCCTTTGGTCTCAAGAATGTAGTTACCACATATTAGCGCACCATGATAGTAATATGTTGTGGCCTCATGCATAATCTATCGAAGGATTATGTAGATGACATCTTAGGAAAATAAAAAACCAAGGCAGGACATACAACTATTCTTGAATAAATTTTTTAACATCTGGATAAGTACAAGTTGTGCCTCAATCCTAAAAAGTGTGTGTTTGGAGTTACATTAGGTAAACTCCTAGGCTTCATAGTTTCCAGGTGTGGTATAGAAGTTGATCCTAAGAAATTTAAAGCAATCTTAGAAATGTATCTTCCTAAAACATTGAAGAATCTTCGTAGTATCCAAGGAAAGTTACAATCTATTGGGCGCTTCATTCCTCAGCTTGCAGATAAATGTTAGCCATTCACACATCTTCTCAAGAAAGGTAAATAGTTTAAGTGGGATGCTCATTGTCAACAAGCATTTGATATAATAAAAGAATATCTAACACATTCTTTAATGTTGGTGCCATCAATTCCAGGAAGACCATTCCTTTTGTATATTTTAGTTACTCCAGTTGTAGTGGGAGCACTCCTTCCACAACATGATGATCAAGGGAAAAAATGTGGCATTTACTACAATAGCTGAACCTTAGTAGGATATGAGCTCAATTACTTGCCTATGGAAAAAACATGTCTCGTTGTTGTCTTTTGTTCACAAAAAAATTGACACTACATGCTAAGTTATATTGTTAAGCTCATTTGTAAGATTGATCCGTTAAAGTACCTGTTATCCAAGACAACCCTTACTGGTTGTATGGCTAAATGGGTCATGTTGCTCAGTGAATTTGATATGCAATATGTAGACATAAAGACCATTAAAGGGTAGGTAATTACAGACCAACTAGAAGAAACACCCTTGATTGATACTCATCCATTAGTTGTCGAATTTCTAGATGTGTATGTTTGTACAATCACAACACAAATTCTTTGAAAAATTTATTTTGATGGGTCACACAAATAGAATGGACCAAGGGCAGGTTCTTATTTATGATGCCACAAGGGGATCTTATTCCTAAATATTTCAAGTTATCTTTCCCATGCACTGATAACATTGTTGAGTATGAATGTCTTATTGCTAGTCTCAAAACAACTATACAATAGAATATTCTAGATATTCTTGCTTACAGTGATTCACAATTGGTTGTCAAATAGGTGAATGATGAGTACCAAACTAAGGATGATAAGTTATTACCATATAAAAGAACAATTGATGGTCTCAAGAAAAAATTTCAAATCATTACCTTTGATCAAATCCCTAAAGCACAGAATAAAGCAGTTGATGCAATGGCCACTATTGGTTCATTAATTGCAATGGAGTCAGATAGTCCAGAATATAAGTTTTTAGTTGAACAACTTCTTCATCTAGCCTTTGAGACATCACATACAGATGTGGTGTGCAACATTGTTGATTCCCAATCACCCTAGTACCATGATATTTATGCTTACCTTAAAGATAGCATCCTTCCACCCAAAATATCCCGAAATGATCGTCATAACCTCATCCGCCAATGTGCTCGGTTTACAATTATAGGAGATAATCTATATCGTCAGAGCTATCATAACATTCTTGCTATATGTTTAGATTCAAACAAAGCTAATCTTGCGATGAAAGAAGTGCACATTGGAACTTGTGGTGCTCATATGAGTGAATATGTTCTTGCCAAACAACTCTTGAGAGTGGGATATTACTGGCCCAATTAAAGGGTGGGCAATTGCAGACCAACTGGAAGAAACACCCTTGATCGATACTCATCCATTAGTTATGATATTTCCAGATGTGTATGTTTTCACAATCACAACACAAATTCTCTAAAAACTTTATTTTGATGGGTCAGACACACAGAATGGATCAAGAGAAGGGTTCTTATTTGTAATGCCACAAGGGGATCTTATTCCTAAATCTTTCAAGTTATCTTTCCCATGCACTAATAACATTGTTGAGTATGAATGTCTTATTGCTAGTCTCAAAATAACTATACGATAGAATATTCTAGATATTCTTGCTTATGACGATTCAGAATTGGTTGTCAAATAGGTGAATGATGAGTACCAAACTAAGGATGATGAGTTGTTACCATATAAAAGAACAGTTGATGATCTCAAGAAAAGTTATCAAAACCTTACCTTTGATCAAATCCCTTAAGCACATAATAAAGAAGTTGATGCAATGGCTACTATTGGTTCATTGATTGCAATAGAATCAAATAGTCCAGAATATAAGTTTCTATTCGAACAACTTCTCCAACTAGCCTTTGAGACTTCACATGTAGATATGGTGTACAACTTTTTTTATTCCCAATCACCCTAGTACTATGATATTTATTCTCACCTTAAAGATACCACCCTTCCACCCAAAATATCCCGAAATGATCATCATAACCTCATCTGCTGATGTGCTTGGTTTACAATTATAGAAGATAATCTATATCATTGGGGCTATCATAACATCCTTTCTATATGTTTAGGTTCAAACGAAGCTAATCTTACGATGAAAGAAGTGCACATTGGAACTTTTTGTGCTCATATGAGTGGATATGTTCTTCCCAAATAGCTCGTGAGAGTGGGATATTACAAGCCCATGATGGAGCATGACAGTTGTGAATTTGTTAAGAAATGCTTGCCCCATCAGCAAGACAATGAATTAATTCATGTGTCGACACAAGATTTGCAGCCTATCACAACACCATGGCCTTTTTCTACTTGGGGTCTCGATCTTGTTGGTAAGATTCATCCCCCTTCCTTAGATCTACATAAATTTATCATTGCAACTACTGAGTATTTTACCAAGTGGGTTGAAGCCATTCCTCTCACTCTTATTACTTGTGTCCAAGTATCCAAATGTATCATCCTATGGTGAAAACTACCTTTGGTGGTTCCTTGGGCATGTTTATATGGTGAAAACCTTGAAATAGGCGTTATATATAAGGGAAGTTCTATTATCCTTTTTCTCATCCTTTAGCCTTATCTTGGCACAATATCTTTCACTACTTATCTATGTAAATTGCATATGTACATATCTCCTCGTGTGTCCTTTTTTGAGTTTTTGTGTGGTGGTCTCCTAGTTGTACTTTCATACACATAAGGGATGCATAGGTTTTTGCACGTTGTGTTAGTCTTGTCATGTATAGGTTTTAGTCTATCATGTATGGGTGCACCTTGTGTATAAGCTTGTCTTGTTGTTCATATGCACGTGTCACTTGCATTGTCAAGATCATACCTCATTTGCTAGTTCTTCAACAATTATCAATAAGCATTTTTTTCGTCATGATCATATTAGGTTCCCTTTTTGTCAAATCCATTTGACTAATCCTTTATCCAATCATCAATCTGCATAGGATGTATCCTTCCTCTAGTGAGACGTTATCCAATCTGAATCCATCAGTCACCTTTAGGTAAAATATATCTAAAACACTTGTGTTGGCTTTGATTCTTTTTTATCTTTTTTTATCTTTTCAACACCTATGTTTTGTGTCTTCTTATTCACCATGATCTATCCTATCATGGTGTGCTAGGAATAACAAATCTAGGCATTTGATCTCATTGGTTTTTGTTTTTGACTGGTGTGTTTTTTTATCTGTCCCATGTTGTTCCCTCATGAGGTCTTGGTTATCTCATGTTGCACTGAGGCATATCTCTTTGTTTGTGGTTTTTCTAGCACCGTTTCTCATAGTATTCTTTGTAATTTTGTGTGGTGCTAGACTAACCTCTTGTGTCTGTTTATTTGAGTCAGTCCATGCATTGTTTGTGAAAAATGTCCTGGTTATTTATACCTTGGTGTGTCACATATGGTGCTAAAGAAAATAAGTGCTTGCAAAAATGGTAATATGTGCCAAAGTGTTATCCTCAATTTGGAAAAATTAGGGTAACCCTACAAGTTTTGTCCAATTTGTTGATTATACGATCTATGCAAGATTTTAGAGGTAATTTATGTCACTTCCCATGCGTGATTTTTCATCTTAGAACCTTCATTTGAAGTTTCTTGGACTTTTGTGTGTCTTGTAATTTCTAAGTGTCTAGGTGCAATTCGGGTTTACAAACCCAAATGATACAATTTAGTCTTCCTAGTGCAAATCGGGTTTGCAAGCCCAAGCTGCACCTCCACCCTTCCATTGCCTTTGCTTAAGGTGTATGACAAACCTATAGGTATGACCTACACCTTACTCCCATGTAGTGTGATTCTTGGTGTAAGGCGGACTTATGAACCTGCCTTACACTATGAAGCTTATACATAGTGTATGGCAGGTTCATAAGCCCACCCTACACCATATTTAAGTCCTACCATTTCTAAGTGTATGGCAGACCTACAGGGTCATCTTACACTTTGTTATTCCCTCTTTGGTTTATGGTGGACCTATAGGTTTTACCTACACCATATATCTTCCCTGGGTGTAGATCGGACCTATAGGTCCGCCCTACACCTGTGTTTGTCTTTCCCCTAGCACATAGGTGCAGTTGGGATTTGTAGACCCAAACTACATCGTATTTTATTTGTAAGTTAAACCATGGTGGAGTTTGGGTCCTACCATGCACCAAAATCCATTGCTTGGTGCATGGCATGGGTCTACGAACCCGCCACGCACCTTGTATTCCTTATACCATAACATAGTGTATGGCAGGTTTATGAACCCGCCTTACACCATCATTTCTACCATGTGCATGGCGGGTTTGTAAAACCCACCTTACAGCTTGTTTCATTCATATAGGTGTATGGTGGACTTATAAGTCCAACCTACACCTAGTTTTGGTTTTCCCCCATCAAGTGTGGTTCAGACTTATAGGTCCAACCTACACTTAATTTCAGACTTTTCCAAGGTGCATTTCGGGGTTATGAACCCGAATTACACCTGAGAAACACACTTTGTCAAAATTATAAAGCCTACAAGCCCAAATTACACCAATTCCACACACATAAATCAGTATCATAGACCCGATTTACACTTGTTCTACTATGATACAATGGGGATTTTGGAAACCCTAATGGTACCAAATTTAGTGAATACGTGATCCTACTTAGTTTAAATGGTCAAGATGGCTGATAATTGTTCTTCACAAATGTGGATGATTTCCCTATGCTATAGTACCCTCCTTGTACAGATGTCATAATCATCTCCGAGGAAAAGACAATGAAGTTCAAGAAGCAAGATTCATATCTGCTCTTCCTCTAGTGGCGGCAAAAATTGTGAACACCAGATGAATTTAAAATATAGGCTACCTGGCAACAATACAAATATTTTCTAAAGAAGGATGATCACAATAAAGATGTGTCTCTGAACACTTAGTCATTTTTAGGCATATCTAGTGTAGTGGCATTCTGTAATTTCAATCAACACTTCAAGTGTCATTTTGTAATAAGATTTCAACACCTCAGGTGTCATTTTATGTATGCACTAGTACACATGTAGGATTGCATGTGTCCTAAGTCAAACATGACTCTACCTTTGACTTGGTCACAAATTCGTTGTAAGTTTCCTAGTTTCATGTTGCACTTCTACTCTCTATATATAAGGGATCTCATTGTAATAAGGGGTTGATTACTAATCAATTGGGCTGATTGTTAATCTTTTAAAAAATGCAACAAAACTTTGCTAGTTTGGGAAAAACTCTAAAACTTTGTTTTTAGATGTAAATCAAATTGCAATGAATAAAAGAGACAAGTTGCTTTCAATCTTTGTGTTGGAACAATTTATAATGTGATGACATTATTTGGAGTTGATTGTGAGTATTGTGGTGTTATTTGAAAGAGATTTAAACCTAATCTTGTAGCCATTGAGTTGCTTATTATTTTTATAATTAATGATATATTGTCAAACTTGATCTTGTAGTCTTTGAACTACTTATCATGTTTGAATCTAATGTTTCATGCTCAAGCAAAGAGATAACTTGCAGTCTTTGTGTTGTTTTTACCTTCTACGTTTATGCATTTAAGGTGAAGTGTATGTTGAAGTCTTTGAGATACACATATTTCATCTTTGTTCTTGAAGCTTTATAGGAAGTCATAAAAAGTCTTCGAGCTTTCATGAGCTTCATGGTTGCATTTGAAAGTTTATTGTAAGAAAGAGTCATCTAGTTATAAAGGTTGATAGGATAGTGATAAAAAGAGGACTTTGAGATTTATTATTACTTTCCCATCCCAAAGTTGTCTTTAGAAAAAGGGAGCAATGAGAGGCTTTGTACTCTTATGGACACTTTGCTTCTAAGTTAGTATAGATTTTGTATCACTGCAAATAAGAAGTGTTTTCTGTAGACACCCAAAATTGTCCAGTCTTATTTATTTAATTATCTAAGCCTAATTCTTCTATTAATTAAATAAATCTTTATTTATTTAATTAATTCATTTATCCTCTTCTAGCCTTATTTCTCATTTAAATAAATACATTTATTTATTTAAATTATCCCTTTCCTAAATTAAATAAATATTTTATTTATTTAATTGTCCTACTTCTTCTATTAATTAAATAAATCTTTATTTATTTAATTAATTCATTATCTTTTTCTACACATGACACATGTCATTCATCTCTTAATTCATACACTACCTACCTCTTTCATTATTTTGGTATTTCTTTTACCTACCCTCTAATCCTAGCCGACCTCTCTTTTTACACCTCTCAATCTTAACCCTCCATTTCATATTGTGTCTTCTATTTAAGGAGATGCTTTCTTCATTGTCAAACCCTAATGACTGATTTTGGAGTACTTGGCTACACTACGATCCTACTTGCAACCACATTCCGTTCTTTGTTGAGCTCTTGTGCATATAAAAATCTGAGAGCAAATATATCAAGCAAGATCAATGGAGATAGGAAAAATGGAGATCAAAACCCTATTGGACATGTGATGGTATAATCTTTGTGATTTTGAGTTATTTGCATTGTCTTAGGTAATCTTCATATGTTATGGTGGATCTTTGTTGATTGTTAGGCTAGGGTTTGGTGGTTGAATTCATTATAGCCTTTCAATATTGTTGTTATTTGTTATCCATTTTCACCATATACATTTTGGCACGCCCAGTGGGACGCTTGTCCCTTTGCATTTAACATTTTTGTTGCAGATTTTGCATTTTTGAACTTGCAGATCGGACAGTTTTCGACAACATTTTAGGTTTTTCCGCGTCTGCGAGTGTTCGGATCGCGTTTTTGTGTTTCAGAAGCATCTACGATATCGAGAATCGCGTCTGTGTTCCTGCCAAATTTTATTTTTGCAGGTTTCTGGAATCCCGTCTGAGAATTTTAACCGCGTCTGTGATTGATATTATCACGTCTGCATTCGAAAGAAGCGTCTGTGACCTCTGATCGCGTCTGTGAACTACAAAACCGCGTCTGTGTCTGGTATAGAGGCGTCTGTGCTTTCTGTTTTGCAATTTCAATTTTTTTTGAGATTCGGGTTTTCGGATTTTGTACTTAGGGTTTCAGATCTAGTTTGTTTTCGGCTAACTCTTGCAGATCTAGCTAACCTGGTTTGTGCAGCTTGCTTTGGAGGCAAATACGTTTTTGTTGAAGGCCCCTTTTCACAAAGTCTTTTTGGGTTTTCTAAAATTTACCTAACTTGTGTGCTTGCAGGAAGGGGTTATCATTTGAAACAACCCAAACTACTAACAATTTTGTTGCAGGGCCTTAGCTAGGGTTTTGTAATTTTATTGTGTGCCTTGTTTTCATAGCTTAGCAAACACTTCCATTGGTGCACTAAAATTGAATCATTGTCTTTTGTGTCTTGAGCAATAGGCTCTTTTTGTTTAATCTTTAGAGGGCCTGTCTTCCCGTGTGGTCATTAGGACTACTAGTGAGAAGAGAACGACCCAAGTGGTAGCGAGGAAAACCCACCTCATCCAAACCACTATAATCAAATGTATTCATGGTGAAAACTATGAATAACGTGTGCTTATTAGTTCATACCGACACTATGTCTCCCCATAAACCCGTTTGATCAAATTTATTTGATCATTTGTAGGGCGTAACCCCTACCGGCTGGGAGCCTTCTGTATTTACAGAGCTGAAAGTGCCGCATGTATGGCCACATGAGCGGATGCCCTTACTAGCACCTCTTTGTTTTAGATGCCCAAATCCTTCTAGTTGTTGAGGCAGGAGGTCGGACCTCTGGTAGCGGCCCACACACATATGGTTCTTAGTAGAGATACAAAGTTCGCCATGGGGAGTTTTCATGGGGACTGATGCTTGGCTGACTCGAGAAGTGAGTGCCGAGGGTGGAGCCAGTGAGGTCAAGCATCTAAGTATCCGCTCTGAATAGTGTAGCCTCGGGGGTAAAACCCCATGTGGGATCAACAACTATTGTCTTGGCCCGCCATAAGAATTGTGCTTGACTTATTTTAAACATTCAAAACATTCAAGACCAAACAACAAAACATTGTGTCTTTTGTGTCTTCAAGTGTATGCAAAAAAACTTTTTACATCAAACAACACACTTTTGGAGTCTAAACAGCTTGCAAACATTGAGTCATCAATGTTGTGTCCTCTTGTCACGAAAAACAGTCGAAAAATCAGATTTGGTCACAACAAAACAACTTCACAGATAGGAAAAATTGCACTAAGGTTATAGAAACGCGTCTGTGTCTGTTCAAACCACGTCTGTGTCGGATAAGGGCGTCTGTGAAGTACAGAATAGCGTCTGTGTTTTTATCAACGTCCGTGTCAAACAAAGAGGCGTCTGTGTCTGGGAAATGCGTCTGTGTAGCATACAAAGGCGTCTGTGTCAGGATTTGAAAACTTTAACAGTCCAGCAAACAAAGAAAATCAGTTTCGGCATAATTGAGCTTCTTAGGTTGTCTCTTCAGATTTCATCTAGCATTCAGCCTGTTCTAAGGTTTCATACAGTCCATCATTGCTTCATACCTCATTTTACATTCACATTTGTCTAAACTTGAGTCAAAAGGTCACTTGCTTGTCCTCACTATACTTTTTCAACACACTACATACAACAACACTTTGCTAGGTGGTCCCTCATCAAGGTTTCTTACCTTTGGGTCTCATTTGGTCTTACTTAGAGTCAAGGTCAGCTTACCTCATCAAGAGAAACTATCCTCTCTTTGGAAGTCACACCTACTCTACTACTTACATACTTGGTCTTACACTTTGGACATTGCAAGTACACCTCAAGATTCATTTACATTCCATACAACTCTTGGTCTTCCATACTCTTTCCATTTTTCATCTAGTCTCTCACATCTTGGTCTAACACCTAGTTCATGGTTGAAACCCGCCTTCAAAAATCTAGGAGAATAGCTAAAGAAGCTCAAGAATCCGTAAACATGAGTTCTTATGAGTATGACAATGATCTATTCTACAATCCTGAGCACACTACATTACCAGACATGAATGTTTATAGACACAATCCAAATGTGGAAAACACAAACACTATAAACAACAATGCTACACACAATGACACAGTGGACAATTCTTCAATACTATCAGCAGACATACAAGAATCCATAATGGATCCTCAATTCAATAGATTGGTTGAAGAGATAATGAGGAGAGATCGTCAATACTTTCTAAACATGATGGCACAAAGTGGAGCCAAAATACCGCATGATTTTGACTTATCTCAACTTATGGAAGGTCGACCCTCACAACAAACTCAACCTAACATGGATCAAAGGAGACCAAATAGTGGAGGAAATAGAGGACCAAATAATATGATGCCGGAGTCACCATCAGTTTTGCTTCAGAAACCAACAATCCCACATACACAAGCTCAAACATATGATACTTACACTCAAGGACCATCATGGAGGCCTTATGCTCAATCACATGCTCAAGGTATGAATCAATCAAAACAAGTGGATACTCAAGGACATCCTCAAAATTTTGACACAAGGAGACCTCATGTCAAAATTGGGGGCAACACAATGGAAAATGAAAGGCCTATTGAATATGGTATATACACACAAAACAGATATGGAGTCCCTCAACAAGAAGTTATGCCAAGTGCTCCATATATGTCGCAACAATATAGACCTCCATATGGACATGTCTACGATCAGTATCATCCATATATGCAACAAGTCCCTCCTCAAATGGGTGTTTCAAACATGGGGTATGCTACAAGAAATCAATCTCCTCCCAAGAATAATTTGGAGCAACAAATTAGAGATCTACAAAAGAAAGTGGAGGACATGAGTACATCAAAACCTACATACACTATGAGAGATATATGCCCTTATCCCTTCGATAAGAGCATTCCAATGCCTCCATTTCCTCCACACTTTGTGACACCAAAATTTGATAAATATAGAGGGAGAGGAGACCCCAAGGCACACATAAGACAATTCTTCACAGCTTGCATTGAGGTAGCGGCAGAAGAAACATACTTAATGAGGTTGTTCCCACAGAGCTTAGGAAATCAAGCTATGGAATGGTTTTCTCAATTACCTCCCGGTATTAAGTCATGGGGCGACTTGGCAGAGGCATTCATTCAACATTTCTCTTACAACATTGAAACAGATGTCTCAGTTACTACCTTGTGCAATACGAAACAAAAGGAAGGAGAATCTTTCGCAACATTTTTACAGAGATGGAGAAACCTAGCTAGCAGATGCTCTTGTGAAATCCCGCAAAAACAGATGGTGGAGATGTTTACGCAAAACGTTAACAAGGCTATTGGATATGATCTCAGGAAAGCTTGTTTGTCTACATTCAAGGATGTTATTGAAAAGGGCCTAGCAACAGAAAAGGTCTTAATTGAACAAGGAGTTATCAAACTATTCAAAGAAAACAAAGAGGACTTTAAGGGAAAGGACAAACCAAAATTTTGGAACAAGAACAAGAACACAGTTAATGATGGCGTTGTTGATGCCAATACAGTGAGACCAAAGTTTGTCTTTTCTGGATCAAGTTCTACCAACAATCAGGTGAACACTCAAACAATTTCTAGACCACGAAGGAAGTACACTCCATTGGGAGAACCACTTGAATCAGTATTCAAAAAGCTTGTGGCAAACAAAGTGATCACAGTTCCAGATTTTCCTCCATATGAACCAAAGGTCAAACCAAATTGGTGGAATGATGATGAGTATTGCGAATTTCATAAGAGTAAGGGTCACAAGACAGGTAATTGCCATCGATTGAAAAACATTGTACAAGATCTCATTGACAGAGGAGATATAGAGATTGAGGGACATTCATCTAATCAAGAACATGAGGTGTTTAAGGAACCATTCCCAAAATATGACAAAGGAAAAGGCAAAGTCACAGATGATCAAGCCAATTACACTAGAGCACCTTACAATTATGATTCTACTATCAATCACATCTCAATGGACAATCATATCTCTACCATTACTATCAAAAACAAAAATCCTGAGAATCCTTCTCAGAGACCCAAAATTGTCCTAAAAGGTGTGGGATCTTTGTCTGAATCTACCTCTGAATGTCATGTTACAACCCATCGAGGTAAGATCACGTTGCCAGGTGCCTCCACTAAGAATACCAATCTTTCATTAACCAAGCCTGAGTACGACCTTGTAGAACAACTAGGGAAGACACCTGCACTCATCTCTATTCTTGAGCTCTTACGTATATCTCCTGCACATAAAGCTATCCTTGACAAAATCTTGAGAGATACTGCCGTCCCTACTGATCTGAACGTGGACCAGTTTCAAGCCATGGTGGGATACCTATCCATTCCACACTCCCTCATATTCACAGAAGCCGATGACGCCTCCATAAGTAAGCCACATAATGCACCTTTACACGTTGAAGCCTTCATACATAAACACCGAATAAAGCGAGTCCTGATAGATGGAGGAGAAGGTCTTAATATTTGTACATTGAGCACCATCAGACAATTGGGATATTCTGACAAAGCTGTAAATTCTACAAACCAAATCACCATTAAGGCTTATGATGATGAAGAGCACTCGTCCAAGGGCACGGTCACCTTACCATTAAGAATAGGGCCAGTCACAAAGGATGTGGTTTGTCAAGTCCTAGATCTAGATCTCACATATAACATATTGCTAGGACGTCCATGGATTCATGAAATGAGGGCAGTCCCATCAACATACCATCAATGCATAAAGTTCCCTCACAATGGAGTCGAGGTAACGGTCAATGGTGATCCAAATCCATTCATATATTGTAATAACTTGAGATCACATACTGAGACTATCATCCCCAGCAATCGTGAGGCTACTCCTTCTTCAGCATATATTGATCCTGAGTCATTAAAACCCTCGACATCCAAACAAGGTGAACTTAGAGGCAAGTTTCAAGACAAAGGCATGGGAGAATACACTTTGAATCAGACAATGTTTTTACGACAAGTCATGAGCTCTCCCAAGGAATATGGGAGGCCACATCCTAACAAGCAAATCTCCATCATGATGCTCAAATGGGATCCTACCATCTTTCAAAAATGGGGTGAACTAGAAGAAGAAAATTTATATAAAATGCTCTATAAGGACGTTGAAGAGGACACACATGATCAGATTATTATACCCTGTGAGAACTATGGCAAAGGATTCAAAATTTTGCAAAGATTCGGGTATGATGGAAAAAGCCCTCTCGGACTATGCAAAGAAGGTGTCATGGAGCCCTTACAACCTGAGCTAACTACAAGAAGGGAACGCTCCAAGGGGCTTGGTTTTCTGAATCCCAGACTACATAATAAAAGAACAAAAGAGGTATGGCGAATCAAAGTTGCTGAAGTTCAACAAGAGGATTACTATTCCACAGACTCCAATGAGTGGGAATGGGGTTCAGACAAATCCTCCAGTGACTATGAGCTCACTGAAACATTCAGAGAGCCAGATGAACCCACAGAGGAGGAGGAATTTTACAAAAAATTCAGAGTTGGTCAAGAACCAACCCATAAGGATCCCGCACAAGCTTCGTTTCAAGGTCCTAGGTCAAAATCACATAGGATGAGGACACCTGTCCCAGAAGGCTCTACTAGTGATGACAATTTGGATTCGCTCACGATCGAAACTGATGAGGAGAGTGCCATCGATGACCTCGACGATTACCTTGACATACCTGAATATAACCACATCTTCACTATTAGTCCTGCAAACCCTGAAAGCACTAAAGACCTTCCCCTTGTTCATCCTCAACTCATTGACTGGGATCATGAAGGACCAGCACAATTTGATACATTTCAAAATGATGAAGCTATTATCGACTACCTTGGCATTCGAGATGATCTTCCCCCTGGAGACCACAAAGCAGGATACGCCATAGAGCTCAACAACATAGCATACTTTGGTGAAGGTGTCGGGCCTTCTAGTTGCAAAAATGTGAAAATAAAAACAAAACAAGGGTCTTATGGCGAAAACCACACTGTGGCGCTATCTGACTCCAAAAAAGTAAAAAGAAAGGACGTATCTGAGGGTGAACACCTCTCTGAGGCGCCCGAAGATGGAAGGCTCGACATTCTCCTAGCATCATACGAGGAAAAATCATCCATGTTGGTAGAGGAGACTATAAAGACAAACATTGGTACAGCAGAGGTTCCACACAACATATTTTTGGCTCAATCATTGACAGAGGCCGAGAGAGCAAAATTCATAAGCTTCTTTAAGGGACAACAAATCAACTTCGCATGGTCTTACGCAGATATGCCTGGGCTAGACCCGGATTTGGTGATGCATCATTTAACAGTCAAACCGGGGGCAAAACCAGTAAAGCAGAAATTAAGGAAAATGCATCCACAAGTGGCATTGCTAGTCAAGGCAGAGTTGGAGAAATTATTGGATGTCGGATTCATACGCCCAATTGATTACCCCGAATGGATCTCCAATTTGGTACCTGTCAGCAAACCAGATCGCACCATTCGAATATGTACAGACTTCAGAGATATCAACAAGGCTTGTCCAAAGGACGATTTCCCATTACCAAACATTGACTTGATTGTTGATCTCACAGCAGGCCATGAAATGTTATCTTTAATGGACGGATTTTCTGGATATAATCAGATCAGGATTGCACCTGAAGATCAACATAAAACATCATTCACTTGTCCATGGGGAACCTTCTGTTGGAATGTCATGCCCTTTGGGCTGAAAAATGCAGGTGCCACGTATCAACGAGCCATGACTACTATCTTCCATGATCTCATGCATGTAACGGTGGAAGATTATGTTGATGACCTTTTGGTTAAATCAATAGACAGAAATACACACTTGGACATACTTTCAGTTGCTTTTGATCGGTTGGAAAATTACAAAGTAAGACTAAATCCTAAGAAATGTGTCTTTGGAGTAACCTCCGGGAAGCTCCTAGGATTCATTGTGTCTAAAAGAGGAATAGAAGCTGATCCAGCAAAAGTCAAGGCTATCTTGGACATGCCGCCACCCAAGAATATCAGTAAACTTTGATCTTTACAAGGGAGACTCCAGTCCATACGAAGATTCATAGCACAACTTGCAGATAAGTGTAACCCTTTCCAGCACCTGCTACACAAAAACATCAAGTTCAAATGGGATGAGAACTGTCAACAAGCTTTTCAGACGCTTAAAGATTATCTTTTGAACCCACCAGTTTTGATGCCACCAATTCCAGATCAACCATTGCTACTTTACATATCAGCTACTCCGACAGCACTGGGGGCACTCCTAGCACAGCAAATACCTGACGGCAAGGAAAAAGCAATCTACTATATCAGTCGCACATTGGTGGGATATGAGCTAAACTACACACCAATCGAGGGTGCATGTCTCGCTGTGGTCTTCGCTTCACAAAAGTTACGACATTATATGCTCACTCACAAGACTAAGTTGATTGCCAGAATTGATCCACTAAAATATCTTCTCAACAAGGCTACACTTACTGGGCGGCTGGCCAAGTGGGTAATGATTTTGAGTGAATTTGACATTGAATACGTGGACAGAAAAGCTATAAAAGGACAAGCAATTGCAGATCAACTGGCGGATGCTCCCATGATAGATGATGCTCCTCTACAGTCAGAATTTCTAGATGAGTCCATTCTAACAATATCACCTGCAAAGCCATGGCAATTATATTTTGACGGCTCATACACACAGCACGGGGCAGGAGCGGGTATACTCTTTATAACTCCCCAAGGCGATTCTATACCAAAGTCATACTGCTTATCATTTCCTTGCACTAACAATATAGCGGAATACGAGGCATTAACAACTGGGTTAAGAATTGCAGTTCAATGGAAGATCCTAGAACTTCGTGTTTTTGGGGATTCTCAACTTGTCATCCGTCAAGTAACTGATGATTATCAAACAAAAGATGAAAAGTTAATGCCTTACAAACAATTGGTAGATGATCTGAAACAGCACTTTGCAAAGATAGAGTTTGAGCAGATACCAAGAGAACAGAATCGCGCTGCTGATGCCATGGCTACAATTGCTTCGCTCATTGATCTACCGCAAAATGAGACCTGCTATGAATTCCTGGTAGACAACCTGCTGATTCCGTCATATGAGATCACTCCTACGGAAATGATATGTGTTGTTGGTCCTGAATCCCAGTTATATGGTTCCATATTCACATACCTTCGCGACAATATCTTACCTCCCGATCTATCGAACAACCAACGCCGCACTTTCATTCGCCAATCCTCCCGATACATTATCCTAGCTGATATCCTATACCGACGAGGTCTAGATGGCACCCTTCTTAGATGTTTAGAGAGTGACGAAGCTCAGATTGCGTTACGAGAAGTGGACGAAGGGATATGTGGTCCGCATACTAGTGGTCCTACCTTGGCCAAGAAACTCATCAGGACTGGATACTACTGGCCTACTATGGAAAAAGATGCATATCAGTTTGTCAAGAAGTGTAAGCAGTGTCAAATTCATGGAGACCTCATACATGCACCAGCACAGGAACTACAACCACTTGCATCTCCTTGGCCCTTTTGTCAATGGGGACTCAATCTCATAGGCAAGATTCACCCTCCTTCTTCCAATGGACATAAATTCATTATCACAGCCACAAAGTATTTCACAAAATGGATTGAAGCCGTGCCTCTCACACAAGTTACTGGGAAACAAATCGCTACTTTCATCCTGAACTACATCATTTGCCGATACGAGATTCCTACTTCCATTATTACTGATAACGGGCGTCCCTTCAAAAACCAGGATGTTCGTGAACTCTGTGAGCGCTTCCATATCTCCCATCGTTTCTCCACACCATATTACCCTCAAGGTAATGGCCAAGCTGAGGCGTCTAACAAAACAATTCTCAAAATCCTTAAAAAGACAGTCGACGACGCTGGTCGTAACTGGCATGTCCAACTCAATCCTGCACTTTGGGCCTATCGTACCAGTGTCCGCACACCTATAGGAGCTACACCCTACTCACTTGTCTACGACGCTGAAGCCATCTTGCCTATTGAGGTCGAGCTACCTTCTTTACGGGTCTCCTTGAGAAACAAAATCAACGATGAAGAGTACAGGGTCTCTCGCTTACAAGAACTAGAACTGTTGGAGGAACGAAAGCACACTGCTTTTAATCATCTCAAGGCTTACCAACAAAGAATGAGTCGCAGTTACAATCACAAGGTCAAGCCTCGCACATTTGAGGTAGGTGACTTAGTCCTCAGAGAGAACCCCAAGAATCAACAAGATAGAGATAAGAAGGGCAAATTTGAACCCAACTGGCTTGGTCCTTACATCATCACAACGGCATATGGATCTGGGGCATATCAGCTCTCAACTACAGAAGGTGAACCTTTGGAGGATCCTATCAATAGCATGCACCTTCGCCGGTTCTACACATAGCTCATCAGAGCATCCTAATTCAAAAATACAAAAAAATCAAAAAATTCAAAAATACAAAAAAAATTATAAAACAAAAAAAATCGTTACTTGGTGAAAACCTGGCAAACAGGCGCCTTGTGACACAAAAAACATTGAAAAATTGAAAAAAGTAAAGAGAAATAATTTCGTCCAATGGTGAAAACCACTTCGATGGAGCCCTGGGCAAGTACCATGGTGAAAACTGGGTTCCCAGCGCCATGCGTAGAGACATTGCTCCTCTCTCCTTCAGGATTCTCTTTCATCTTTCACTTTGCACACACTCACAACCTATTCGTTCACAATAAACTTACCCATTCCCATCATGGCTTGTTATTGATCTACCTAAGATTGGTTAGCCATCCATAACCCTCCCTTTTCACCCCCTTTCCATCCATAATAAATCAGATCCTATCTGTGGCTAAGGCAAAATCCTACGTCTAGTGATGGGTGTGGAACTGAGAACATCACATGTTTCGAGGAGTACAATTTCTTCCAGCTTCCTTCAAGTCTATTCGCGCACAATCCGCAATAAAGCAACATCGGCATCACAGATCCGCAATAAAGTTCCATCTTCTCCACAATAAAGTATCAGCTTCATGGATTCAGTCAGTTTCAGATGAGACAGCAGCAACAATGGGCTTCAACAAATCAAATCTTTCAACAGACTCAGACAACATATGGTTCAGTGCTATCTATCCTTTTTGTGAAAGTAAACATTGTGACCACAATCAAACATGACTTATACAAGTGACAAGGGACACTAAACTTGAGGGCTACAGTGGATGTTGGTATCGAGTCTTGGTTTTCTTTTGATTTTATCTTTTTGGTGACATATCTTTTAGCTTTTCCGGAATGTCTTTGACTAGAGATTCTATCTCCAGGATGTCTTTGACTAGAAAGGCGAGGATGGGGTATCGTCACCCATTTGCATTTGCTGTCTGTGGATTGTCTCTTAGTAATGCCATGACTTGTCCAAGGATATGAGGACACTGAGAGTCTAGTATGAACTGGGGCATTCCTTGTTTGTGACTGTCTTATCTCCATGCAAACAGGTACAATGACTTTCTGGGCTGAACATATGCCTCGATTGTCATAACCTATTATGCCATAATAAGCTCAATGATGATAACGCACAAGAAGCTCTTTCACGTTCATATCTTCTGTCTTCCATCCCCCTTTCTTGATTGACTTCCATTGTCCTTCTCGAGTCCGCGTAGCCCGCTATCACATGACTGAGTATAATGACACACCAGAAACATTTGCATTTTCATATAGTTGCACCTGCATTATCACATATAAGCATTTCATACATACATATAGATATCACAATTGCATCACATCCTGCATACAACACATGTTAGCACATCCCACATTCTCATTATGTAAATAATCATTTGCATTATCATATTCATTTGCATTACATACATTCACATTTGCATCATGCATCACATATACAACATAAAAGAACAAAAATATATATTGCATCACATCATATAAGCATCCATATCATAAAACATGTATTACATAAGAACATTTCATCACATAAGGTACACATGCATATAGCTGCCGCAAAAATGGACCATCTCTCATATATAATCAAAATGTGTCATGATACAATGATGTCAAAAGAATCATATGGCTACAAAATCACCCGCAGGTGTCTACAATACAAAAATGGTACATATACTGATACAAAGGGGAGCCCTCTATGGCTATGATGAACTCCCTCCCTCGGAGCCGCCTGGCCTCGATGGAGTCTGAGCTCTAGATGGTCCCGCTCCAGGATCCCCCTGCCTGTCTGGTGGTGGTGGAGGACCCATGACCCCACCGCTGGATGCCTGCCTCCTACGACTCCCTCCCGTAGCCATCGCTGTGCGCGACGATCTATGGAAGCTCCTCGCCCGCTGATCCACTGGCACGACACCATAGTACAGATCCCTCCAATAGGCAATCTCCTCTCTGGCTCGCAGCACATATGCGTAGCCTGCCCCTGCATCCTCTGCTGCCCGCCTCCCTGCCCTCAGAGCTGTCTCAACCTCAGTATATCTCTGGATGGCCTGGTCCCTCTCTCGCTCTGTGTCCCTGAGCCTGATCCTGAGGTGATCCCTCTCCCGCACCAAATCCTCAATCTCATCTGCCTGGCCCTGGCAGATCTCTCGTAGCTCCAACAGCTCATCCTCCTCAGGATCTCCACCCTCAGCCTCTGCCTGTGGCTCCTCCTCTACAGGTGCCTGTCCCTGTGCCTCTGCCTGCACCTGTCTAGGTGCCTGAATAGGTACCTGTGCCTGTATCTGTCCCTGTCCCTGCACCTGTCTAGGACCCTGTGCTGCTGGTACCTGCAGGGGCACTCCACCGCGACCCCTCACCACCTGTGCTGGTCCCTCCTGTCCCCCCTCCCTCCGAGGTGCCACCCTCCTCTCCCCCACTGCTCCTCTCCGCCTCCGTCTGCCCCTGCCTCCATCTCCTCCACCATCATCATCATCATCCCCCCCGGCCTCTCCCTCCAACAGCTCTCCCGGATCTGTCAATCTAGGAAACGGATGCTCTGCCCAATACGCAGAGTACTCTGCGTCCATCCCTACATCCTCTACCTCCGGCCACATGTCCCATGGTAAGGGCATCATCTCCGCCAGCTGTGTCACGGCCTGATCATATGATAGAAGCGGCCCGAACTGTGCCTGATCTCTGACTGTACGGGCATACATGCCCGAGCCTCGTGGCATCCGCTAAATACGGCCAAACTGCCTGCATACCCTGTCAACAAGCTGCCTCTCCAGAATATAGGGCGTCCGCCCAATCAGATACCTGCTCCTGAATGTATAGGGTAGCTCCAATGTGTCGTCATCCCACTCCTCGCACCCCAGGTACGGCCTCCAGATAACCATGTCAATGTCATCTATGACGCGTCTCCAATGCTCCAGTCGACCAATCCAAGGCTGTGATGTAATCATATCATACAAATGCACGAAACTCCGTCCATGCCCTCTGCCCCTGAAGTGGATCGGCCGTGTGATCGACAGGTGCTCATATGCCCACACCTGAAGGAGAGTCACTCCGCAGCCCAAGCCCACTGATCCGTGATACACAAACTGATGCAGCTCATAGTATAAATGTGCCAAGATACATGGCCCCCATGCATATCTGGTGTGCTCTATCATCAGCGTCTCCAATGCCCCTCCCCAGCCAACTGCCAATCCCCGTGTGGCTCTGTCCGGACACAAGTAACCACTAATGGCTCCTCCAATAACCGCTGGCAAAGCTAAACCTATGGTGGTCATGGTATCCCAGGCTACGTGACCTGCTCGCATCTCCAACCCGGGATCCTGGAATACCCGTCTCAGTGCCTCCCTGTCACCATCTCGATCGTATGGAATCAGCTCTCCATCGATCGGAATATGCAAAATCCTGTAAACATCCTCCAGTGTCACTGTCATCTCACCCATCAGCAGATGAAACGTGCACGTCTCAGAGTGCCATCTCTCAGCCAACGCAGTCAGCAAACCCATGTTTGCCCGAAACTCAGGCACAAATAGCACATGTGTAAGACCCATCTCCTCAATGGAAATCCTATCCTGGATCGACAACTCTGGTCGCAACCTCTGAGTCGATGGGAATCTCTCCCGTGACTCCAACATCGGCAAGTACTCCTGCAGTCACACAATCAATCTTGTCAGTTATCGTGGCATTCACTGTTTATCACAAAATGCTACTTGCTATCTAAATGCATTTGGTTACCTATCCTAGTGACACTCACTGTTCATCACAAAGTGTTGCTGATTATCCTAGTAGTGCTCCCTGTTCATCACAAAGTACTACGTGTGTGACATTCCCTGTTCATCACAAAGTGTCACTCACATTCGCACTCCCTGTTCATCACAAAGTGCTGCTTATCGTGGTGCTCCCTGTTCATCACAAAGTGCCTTGATCTATCCTAATCTTCCTAGAGGACCTACTTGAGTGTATCCTCTCAGCAGCTTATCCAATCGACAGCGTATGTTCATCACAGAACTGCCGATTTGACCTAGAAGACTAAAACCATGCATTTTGACACACAAACGCGCTTTAAACTCCTAAACGCGCTTATAGACTGCATAAATGCGCTTCTGCAACACAGACGCATTTCCTGAACACAAACGTGCCTATGCCATGCACAAACGCGACCAGGGAACACAGACGTCCCTACCTGACATAAACGCCCCTACAGGGCACAGATGCTTCTACATTTCACAAACGCGTCCGCATTCATCACAAACGCGGTCCCAGGCACAGACGTGCCTGGAGCCGACACAGACGCGGTTGCGCGTTTTTGCATTTTTTAAACTACCCTATTCCTAGCGCATTTATTGCTACCTACTGAGCATTTATGACAAAACTTGAAATGTGTGAAAGTACGAGGAGGTTTTTGGGTACTTACCGGCTCTCCTGCATCCGCTGATTGCTGGAATCGGCGAACACGGTCGAATCTATGAATGAAAGCCATCGCTGCTGACTGTTGGTGCTCTTTTTTCGCTCTGCATTGTGATCTTCTAAGGGTGTGAATGACAATGAGGATGTCTTTTGCTCGTGGTCTATCTTATAGCCTACCCTAGCCCTCGTCTTCATTTCCCGAGTCAGTATTCTTCATCCTGTGACTTTGTCACTCTTCGCTTAACCCATTCTAGCCTTTCTTTCTTATCGAGAGATTGTCTGCAATCTTTTCAGACATTTTCATCCAATCTCTCGAGGGGGCATATTATTCCCATTCTGGGGCAACTCTGTATCAGTTCATCTTATCTTCTTTGAAACAACGCGACAAGCCGCATTGTCTCAAAGAGGGGCAAAATGTAGACACCCAAAATTGTCCAATCTAATTAAATAAATATTTTATTTATTTAATTATCTAAGCCTAATTCTTCTATTAATTAAATAAATCTTTATTTATTTAATTAATTCATTTATCCTCTTCTAGCCTTATTTCTCATTTAAATAAATACATTTATTTATTTAAATTATCCCTTTCCTAAATTAAATAAATATTTTATTTATTTAATTGTCCTACTTCTTCTATTAATTAAATAAATCTTTATTTATTTAATTAATTCATTATCTTTTTCTACACATGACACATGTCATTCATCTCTTAATTCATACACTACCTACCTCTTTCATTATTTTGGTATTTCTTTTACCTACCCTCTAATCCTAGCCGACCTCTCTTTTTACACCTCTCAATCTTAACCCTCCATTTCATATTGTGTCTTCTATTTAAGGAGATGCTTTCTTCATTGTCAAACCCTAATGACTGAATTTGGAGTACTTGGCTACACTACGATCCTACTTGCAACCACATTCCGTTCTTTGTTGAGCTCTTGTGCATATAAAAATCTGAGAGCAAATATATCAAGCAAGATCAATGGAGATAGGAAAAATGGAGATCAAAACCCTATTGGACATGTGATGGTATAATCTTTGTGATTTTGAGTTATTTGCATTGTCTTAGGTAATCTTCATATGTTATGGTGGATCTTTGTTGATTGTTAGGCTAGGGTTTGGTGGTTGAATTCATTATAGCCTTTCAATATTGTTGTTATTTGTTATCCATTTTCACCATAAACATTTTCAACTTTAGGAAAGAAAATCCTTTCTAAATAGAGATTTGGGTTAATACTTACTCTGAAAAAAGATAGTAAAGTAATTGTGCCATCCTATATTATTGTAAAGTTAGGATATAGTTTTCAATAAAAGGGGGAGCCTTCCCTTATAAGTAGGAAGGACCATATCTTGCCTTTTGAGAGATATTGTCTCATGTACTGTGATGAAACCCACATTTTGTAAGCTCTCTCAAGTTGACAAAATTTTTACCCAACACAAAGATACTCATGCTTCATGATTTCTTTATTCACATTTGCATTTACATTGCATTCATCTAGTTCCTTTCCTTTTGAGGTTTCATCTAGGAATGTGTGCATGATCCTTGTTCTTCCAGACATCATTCTAGTCCTTATCGAATATCCCTGGAGTATTTTGTAGCTTTTATCATAGTAGAGTTTCATTCATACACATCTTTCATTACATATAGGTTAGTGTGTAGTCCATACATAATGCATGATTCATCCATTACCTAATTAGGTCACATAGTCATGACATATAGTATAAAAAGCATGCCTATTCATACATCATATAACATAAGTGTCACATACCTACATTTCATCTTGCATAATCATGGAAATATTTGTGTTATATATACCATATTCATATCTCATTAATTAGGACTTACATAATCCATCCATCACATCATACATAACATCCATGTCATAAAGATCAAACATACATCACATAGATTATCACATCCATGTATCATCCAACATCACCAAGTCTGTCAACACATTTCATATCATAATCACATCGTATGGTAGAATCATTATGCATACACACTACATACTACATCACAAACGTGTTAGGACATCATATCATATCATAGTTATGCATCCATACATCATCATAAATCAATCATACATGCATTAAAACATAAAAAGTGCCATACATAGGAGGCCGAATCAATCATCGTCACATATATACTAGAATGTTACAATGTCTGTCAAAGAATATATATATATATATATATATACAACTGTATCAATGTATACATCACATGGTACATCATGAATAAAGAATAAGTACATCTCTGAGCAATAATAAATGAATGAATGGTGATCACCTTGCATGATCAAAAATCTTTATGGGATGTGAAGAATCAAATATGAATGCATATTGTGTATGGTACATCATAAATAATCATTTGCATATACTTCAAGCTATGACAAAATGCTCTGGGGAGGCTAGGTTGGTCCCTGTCCTATAGGTTGCTATCCGTGATCCTTCCCCTGAGATCCTTGCACGGATCTTGATGCTAACCCAGTACTACCCCTATTGTCATGTGTGTGGGTCCTCCTGGTTGGACCTACCAAGACTCCTAGTGGATCCCCATATGCATCTTCTATATCCCCCGCTATGTGAGGAGATGGATCCCCTCACCCTAAGTGGAGTTGTATAAATATCTCGCAGGTTTGGAGGGATGAATCTCATGTACTGAGCTATGTACCATTCAACCTAATGAGAGAGACCCTGAATCTCTACTTCATGTTGCTCTATGATTGTTGCCAAAACTGCCTCACCCCCTCCTCCTTTGTCAATTGTCTCCTCTGTCATGTGTTGAGAATGGTCAAAAACATCCCTCACAACCATGGATGTGTCTCTCTCTTGTAATAGCTGGTCTCTCTCAGCCTGAAGTTGAAACCTGGCCCACTTTGTTGTATCCTGCTCTCAACTGAGGTTATCTCTCTTAGTAGTAACTATTTGTAGCCTCTCCTCCACCCTAGTCATTACCTCTTGGAGGGATCAGATCCATGCATTTGGATCTATAGGTTTTGGTGAGCCCTCTCCTCTCTCCTCCCTCCTCTTCCTATGAGGTCGCACCTATCTTAGTGTGCTCCTCCCCTACCCCTGTCCCTGTGTAGGTGCTAGTTTATATTCTAAGGCATTAACATCCATCACCTTAGTCCTTCTTGTCCTTGTCCCTGTCCCAACTACAGAGTCATCTCCTATCTCCCCTCCTCCTGTCCCATCTCCTCCTCTGACTCTCCTATGACTCTCCTCTATCTCCTAGCTGGCACAATTGGTGTTGTCGGTATCCCCCGAGCCTGTCTCAAAATTGTGCTGGTTGTTGACTCTACTCTACCCCTAGCTAGCTTATAGGTGTCTAATCTGACTCCTCTTGCTTGTGCCTCTCTCCTCCTACTCCCTAGTAGAACCAATCCTTCTCTCCCAACTACAGTGGGATTGTGTTCGGCCCACCATGGTGTATATGCATCAGTAATCCCTGAATCTACTACTCCTACCCTGGGATCCCATGTTGTGGGCACCAGTCATGTCCACTCATCAATAAGAGCCTGCCTATCTACCAAAAGTGTCCACCACTCTATAGCTCTCTCCCTCGTGATCCTCCTAAATCTATGAGGTGCCTTAGGAACATCCTATACTATTGGCAATTGACACTCATCCAGTGACTTTCGGTAGTTGCTTATTGGTCTAGGATTATCATTGATGGTAACTCTTCTTGGTGATTCAATATAGAGATCGTGATTCATCTTATCTAGAATTGGGAGTTAATTGGTAGGCAGTTAACCGACAAAATGGGGTATCTCAGTATTGTTTTGGTCTAGAATGACTTCCGATGATTGCGATAATTTTGGTGGTTGATCTCATGTTTTTGGTGAATGGGAAGATCCTTAGGAAGCGTGTGATTATAATTTTTTGGTCCGGTGCTATGTTTTGTTCGAGATTGAAGTCGACATGTGACTACACATTACACTTTTTGAAGATAACTTGAAGGAGATTATTTTTATGTTAAAACCGAATATATAAGATTGATTTGGCAATTGGTTTTTGGTGTAATACTAGTGTGGTGATCCATTTTGGTGTGATTGATCATAGTTTCACATGCATATTTGGCTTTCAAACAATTCGATAGCTGACTAAGACAGAAACAAAGTATTTACAAAGTGAGGACAGTCAAAGATCCAGTGCTTAACCAAAAATCATTCTTGCATTATCATATGCTATCTCAGAGTTTATTTTACAGTATTTTCTCATTGTAATCAAATTGTAAGTCAGTGAGACTTCCCTGAAGGTTGTAGCCTTCCAGGTCATTATAATTGAGAAATTAGCTCTAGGCAGTGAGCCTGAATGCAAGTGCATTCCCCATCTATGTAATATTTATGTACCCCTGGGAATAGTATATGAATATTGTGGGTTCCAGCCCCACCGTGGTTTTTCCCTCTCCGGGTTTCCACGTAAAAATTATGGTGTTGTGGATCTGTGGTTTATTTATTGCATGTTTATGTTATTTTTTGTTGTGCATTGCTAACCGGTTGATAAAGAATAAGTTTTTGGGTTTGATCTATGGAAGATCATTGATTCACCCCCCCCTCTCAATGATCTTTGATTCTAACATTTACAAAATGGAACTTTCATCGGACACTATCATGTCTATATCACTCTATCACATGCTCCCTTATTTTGATAATGTACATAGGTGTAATAATGTAAGGAGTGTGGCGAGGATCCTCTGGCCAACTTGCTAAGGCCATATATGGTCATCATGTAATATGGGAAACATCTAACCTATCAAAAATGACTCTCTAGTAATCAACATCACTAGTCTCCTCATAATACAGTTCATCTCTATAACTATATACAATACTCAAGTCTATTGCCCTATCTGCCCATCCTATTGATCGAGTCACTACAAAATGGTCCCATGCTCATACTTGAAGCAAATTCACATAACCAAAATTGTGACCTCCATGGTAATATATTTGGTGGAGCTCTCTATATAGCATAGTCAAAAAGAGAATCCCCCAAGCCATCGGCTGACCGCCATCTACAATATCGATGCTTACTTGTATCAAGTCGAGTACAACTAATTTCTCGCCTCTATCTGGAAAAATGAAGTCGCTAACCAGTGCATATACAAAAAAGTAAATATGTCGATCAGGTGGTGCCTATTGTAGAGCCTAATTTAATGATAATTGTCTGTGACATAGTTACACCCTTGCCATAACCAATCTTTATATAGCATCATCTGGGGGTGCCTACTCTGTGATCATATAAACTCCTCTAATTGACAATCTCAAAATATGAATACGTCCTCCCTAGTAATAGTAATCTCCCCAATGGATAGGTGCAAAGTGGCAGTGTCACTCCTCCATCTCTCTGCCAACACAGTCAGCATGGTCATATGAGATTTAATATGAGGCATGCACACGAAATGACCCAATCTATTCGCATCAATACACACCCACTCTTCAGGTTTGAATCCATCAACTACCCTCAGAACCGCTGAGCGCCTCTCTCAGCTCACCAAGATATCTATGTTTCATTACATCCAATAAAATCAACATGTCAGAGTCATTTCTTCTACCTATCTTATCTTCTCTTAGTTTTTTAATCTTTCTTTTTTCCTCTTTTTCCCTTCAATCCCACCAATTGTGACATTTTTCTGCTTTTTAGATAGTGGTAGAGCAATCCCGCAAATCCTTGGATAGCAGGATCATGATCCTGGAATTCCTTTCCGCAATCTCACTAGAGCGGGAACACAATCCCACAACATCCTAATTTAGTGTTCTTCCTACCCCTTTCCCTAGCGATGAGATTGCTATCCCAGTGGCCTAAAGTAGCAGGATTGCATTCTCACTATCACCCTCAGTGAATCTCGATCCCAATTCTACTTATTTCTAGCCTAATCCTACCTAATCCAACTCTTGTATGTGAACAGAGGGAAAACGTTCCCATTGCTTTAGCACATATTCTCACGGTTCATGAACTGATGGGATTGTTGTTTTGATGATATTAAATGACAATAAATGCATAAAAACTAAACCAAAGCTCATTTTTTTTGAGACATACCTCACAATCGGGTCATCTATTCTACCTAACACTCACCACTGTTGGCATTTGCGTGAAGATTGCATTAATGATATGTTATGTTGTCATTGATGTCAATTAAACCAGTAATGGTATTTATGATATTGTTGATATTGTTGTTATTATTGATATTGGCTTGTAACCGGTAGGAAGAGCTTTGTGGAAGATGTTGTAAACCAGTATGTTAGTTTGTGAGTTGAACTGGTAAACCGATGTATAAGGTTAAACCCTTTTCTATGCAATATAACGGGTAAAACATATCAGTTGTTTTTGTTAAACCCTAACCGATCAAGTTTGTTGGTTTAAGATCTAATGATGAGCGGTAATGATGGAGACACATGTGATCATTGAATGAGGATAAGTTCAAATTGTTTTGGCACGTTGTTTGTTTGGTTGATTGTCTAGGGAATGAGAAAAGTGGGTTGCATCTAATGCATAGTGCATGATGAGTTACAAAGTTTGATGAAGTGGTCATCATGGAGTGGTTGGAATTTTCTTGAAGAATGTGAAAAGATTGTTATGATTTCTAACGGTCAAGATTGAACCGACTTGTTTGTAATCTCTATGAGAGAATTAGGTTTTTGTTGTGTTACCGACCTAATTGATTTGTATTTAAGATCGATGAAGTTGTTTGTAAGAGTGTTGGCAAAGTGTTGGCTAAAACCTAGTTGAGTGTGTGGTTGCCTAACCGGAGAATGGATTTACAGTTTGAGTGAAAGAAGATTGAAGATTAAAAGGATCTGATCAAACAAATGTAGTGATATTCAGAAAGATCAAGAAAAACAGTTGTTTTCTAACAATTACAACATAATTGAAATCCCCTAACTGGGTAATCTCTAACAAGCTTGGTTACTTATTAAATCCTCTAACAAGGTGGTCCATTAGCTTGGATTCTCAAACCCTCTACTGAGGTTACTCCTAACAGGGTATTTGGCTTTTTCATCAAGGCATTTTGTAAATCCCTTAACCGGGTGATTCCTAACAGAATCAGTTCTTTAACGGGACTTATTGTAAAAGCTTTAACAGGCTTGGCTCCTAATAGGGCGAACTTCAGAAGAGTTCAGATAACTATCCTTGTGAGTCTCATCTCATTGTGGTTTTTACCTATTTGGGTTTTCCACGTATAAACATTTGTGTCAAGTGGTGAATGTTTTTGTGGTTATGATCTTATTTGTTGATTTGATTAATTTCTGATAAGACATGATAACTGCAAGCATTGAGAGATTGAATATTTTGAGATATGATTACGTATTTTGATGTTTACAAGATTGAAGTTGTTTCTTGTTAAGTTATTATAACAGTTAATCGGTTGATGTTGAGTATTGATCTTGATAAGTGAAAGTTTACTTTGTGAGTTTGATTTTGAGATTGGGAAGTTTGTATTAGTTTTTCAGTATACTGATTCACCCCCCCTCTCAGTATTCTACCAGATACTTATTCTTTCATCATACCATCAATTGGTATCAAAGCGTCTCAGGTCCTCTTAAACCTAAAAGCCTAACAACTTGAGGAAAAGATCTTGTAGATCATGATGAAGAAAGAAGGTCCGAAGTTATAGGATATGGAGTGACAGAATGAAGATTTACATTAAGAGTCTTGGTAGTCATTATTGGGATCATGTAGAAACTAAGTATATTGCACCTATTGGAACCCTGATTGATGATCAGAAGAAAGAACAACAAGAAAATCATCAAGCATTGGAGGCTATTATCAGTTCCCTGTTTGATGTTGAATATGTAGATGTTCATGGTCTTGAAACTGCATATGAAGTATGGAAAAAACTTGAAGAGATTTATAGTGGTAATGAACATGTTAAGATTGCTAAAGAGGAGAGCCTAAGAGGAAAGTTTGATGACATGAGAATGTCTGAAGGTGAGAATATCCAACAGTGTGGTCAAAGGATAAAAGAGATAGTTGGTGAAATAAAGAGTGCAGGAGGGAAAGTGGAAGATGCCATAGTGATCAGTAAGGTACTGAGAACCCTGCTACCGGTCTATGCTATCCAAGTTGTAGCTATTTAGGCGCTGAAATCCATTGACAAAACAAAGGTAACTCTTGGTGCAGAAATGTAGCGAAAACATTTTGGAAAGAAGCTGTAAGTACAACTGTCTACACAATTAACTGAGTTCTGATGAAAAGAGGTAAGGACAAGACCCCTTATGAATATTGGTATGGGAGATCACCCGATGTTAGTTATTTCAAGATATTTGGTAGCAAATGTTTTATTAAAAGAGGTGATTACGTAAGAAAGTTTGAAGCTAAGAGCGATGAAGGCATAGTTCTTGGCTATTCCACCAAGAGTAAGGCCTATAAATGCTTCAATAACTAGACATAGAGAATTGTTGAGAGTGTTGATGTTCATGTAGATGAATGTCCTGAAGTCTCAGAAGGAATCAATTTAGAGAAATCGGTAAATCAAATCTTGATGTACTTGTTCAATCAGAACAAATAAATTTAGGAGAAGATGATAATGAAGAAGCTGAACCTGAAGAGAATGAGCATGTTATTCCTAGGTATGTGAGACTGAACCATAGTCCTGAGTAGATTATTGGGGATAAGGATGCTAGAGTACTTACTAGAAGAAGAATTAGAGAGAACTCTTGCATGATCTCCACCTTTGAACCAAGAAGTGCTAAGGAGGCATTTGGTGATGATCATTGGGTTAAAGCTATGGATGAGGAATTGGATCAAATTGAGAAGAACAACACTTGGACCCTAGTACCCTGACCGGTAAACAAGAATGTTATAGGTACTAAATGAGTATTTAGAAACAAGTTAAATGAAGATGGTGTTGTAATTCCCAGCAAGGCAAGATTAGTCTACAAGGGTTATGCTCAAGAAGGAGAAAATTATGGTGAAAATCTTGCACCAATAGCAAGACTGGAAGGTGTTAGAACTTTACTTGCATTTGCAGCCCATAAGAAGTTCAAGGTATACCAGATGGATGTTAAGTCTGCATTTTTTAATGGGATATTGGAAGAAGAGGTATACATAGAGCAACATGATGGTTATGCACTAACAAATGAGAAAGACATGGTATGCAGATTGCATAAAGCTTTGTATGGATTGAAGCAGGCACCCAGAGCATGGTATGAAGGGATTCATACACATCTGATGAAGATAGGCTTTGCAAGAACCAGTAATGATAGTAGTATTTATCTCAAGTCTAAAGGAGATGAAATACTGGTCAGTGAAGTATTTGTTGATGATATTATTTTTGGAGGTAATGATGTCATGAGCAACAATTCTGTAGATGAAATGAAAAATGAATTTGAAATGTCTTTAGTAGGTGAAATGAAAATTTTCATAGGCTTGCAGATACAACAAATGAAGAATGGTATTTTCTTTACTCAGTCTAAGTATGTGGAAGAGGTTTTGAAGACTTTTGGCATGAGTGACTGTAAACTAGTTGGAACACTAATGGTTAAAGGTTTTAAGTTATCCAAGGAGGATGCATCTAAGTCTGTTGATGAAAAGGAATATAGGTCAATGATTGGCAAATTACACTATGTTGCTCATAGCAGACCGGATATTGCCCATGCGGTTGGTATAGTTGCAAGATTTTAGAAAAATACAAAGGAAGCACACCTGATAGCAACAAAGATAATTTTTAGGTATCTGAAAGGTATAGTTGACTATGGATTATGGTACCCATATGGAGGAAACTTTGATTTGAAGGCATATATTGATGTTGATTGGGCAGGAAATATTGATGACCAGAAAAGTACTACCAATGGAGCATTCTTTCTAGTAGGAAGGCTAGTTTCATGGAGTAGTAAGAAGCAGAGTTGTACTTCACAATCTACTGTTGAAGCTGAGTATGTTGCAGCTTACATGAATTGCACACAAGCTATTTGGATGAGGCACATTTTGGAAGGTTTTAAGATGAAGATCACAGAACCTATCAAGATTTTATGTGATAATACAATCGCCATTAATATTTTTAAGAATCTTGTTTTGCATGCTCACACCAAGCACATTGAATTAAAGTATCACTTTTTGAGGGAAAAAGTTCAAAGTAAAGATGCTATCGTAGAGCATGTTTCTACCTAGGAGCAGCTTGCAGATATCTTTACCAAACCTCTGCATAAGACTACTTTTGAGTATCTTAGAAGTTAGTTGGGGGTTGTCCCTCCTCATGAAGTTAGTTGAGCATGATGTTGATTGCATCAGTCCTTGAATTACTTGTAAAATTTTACATGGATTGATGAAGAAGTGGATGTATTCCACAAGGGGAGCATCAAGTTGCAGTATGTTGTTGATGCACAGTGAAAATTTGACATTACATGTTTTACTTTCACTTTGGCATTGTTGTCAAAGGGGGAGAAGAATTATGTGATTGAGGAGAAGAATTATGTGACTGGCAAAGGGAAACCAACAACAGGCTGATGACAGACAGAGCATGGTGAATACTTGGTAATGTGAACCAGGATTCCTATTCACCAATCACAACAACAATCAAGAGGCATTGATATTTGTATTGTCATCAATGCCAAAGGGGGAGATTGTTGGCATTTGCATGAAAAATTGCATTAATGATATGCTATATTGTCATTGATGTCAATTGAACTGGTAATGGTATTTATGATATTGCTAATATTGTTGTTATTATTGATATTGGCTTGTAACTGGTAGGAAGAGCTTTTTGGAAGATGTTGTAAACCGGTTGTACATAGGAAATGTGGAAATCATCACAAGCAATAGCAAATTGGACTAGTTCAATCATGAAAACTAAAATGCAGTGATAACAATCCTAAAAACATTCAATGAAAACATGAAGACAAGACATTCTAAATGAAATCTAAGCAAACCAAATGCAGATGTCTCCTTCATATGGCTCCATTGTCCTTCTTTCTCCTTCAAATTGCTTTGTTTTGTGGATCTCACCTTCAAGTGCATAAACCTAATATGAAAGAAAGATTGACGAGACGACAACATAAGGGTACTAGAAGCATGATTGATTTGACCAGCTCCTTTGATTGAAGAAACTCATCCAATTTATAAACAAATTGGAGAGAGGACAAGATTAGCATGAAATTTATATTAGAGGCAACTGATTTCAAAAATGGAAAAATTGAGTTGAAGAAAGAAGGTTATGACACCTTCTATGTCATGAATTATGACATATTGCCAATGCAAAGGTTAGAGGACTAAAAGCTTTATGACATCTTGCTATGCCAACAGTATGACACATGAGAAATTCATGCTTCCACCGAAGCACAAAAATAGGGAGAGACTAGAGAGGAATTGATTAGGTGGAAATTGAATTTAGAAAATGAGGTGGAAATTAGGAATTAGGAAAATTAGAAATAAGGTTAGAAATGATGAATTGGAAATTAGGAAATTAGAAATTGATGAAATTAGAAAAATAGGTGAATTAATTAATAATTTTTCATTCATTAATTAATTCACAAAAAGAGGGGGAATTAATTAGCCAATTAAATAAATATTTAATTGTGACAAGAAGACTTAGGATAACTAAATAAATTATTTAACCTAGAGGGAAAATGGAGAGAAAATGAAAAACAAGGTTAAATGAATAAATCATGAAACCCTAGAAGATAAATTAGAAATGCAAGGACGACAATTAGGTTTTGATGTAAGATTGATTTGATGTTGATTCGATCATGATTTTGAATTGATAAATGATTCATATTGATAAGTGATTTGATTGATAAATGCACCAATTGACGAGGAACAATGACTAATTGATCCAAATTGACATGATTGAGAAGGATGACGATCGATGACAAATTGATCACAAGATGACAAGATTGAAAATAACAACGATTGATGACAAATCGATCGCAAGTCGACAAGATTGAAAATAACAATGATCGATGACAAATCGATCGCAAGTCGACAAGATTGAAAATGACAATTATCAATGACAAATCGATCGCAAAACGACAAGATTGATAAGAGGACAACGATCGATGACAAATCGATCACAAAACGACAAGATTGATAAGAGGACAACGATCAATGACAAATCGATCGTGAAAAGACAAGATTGATAAGAGGACAAAACCCTAATTAGGATTGACGATGTCCAAAATGATAACAAATGAGCACGCACATTAATGCGACAGGATAAGATTGACCAAAATCATGACTGAAGATTGTTGTCGACAACACCAAATTCGAGAACGAGATAAATGAAGAATGCAGAAGAAGGACTCGATGCTCGCAAATGATAAAAATCAAGTGCGTGACATAGAAGAAATGTTAATGCGACGCAAAAACCCTAAAATAAGGCAATGCACAAATGTTAAAGTGTGATTCCGCAAGCATTGACCAGTTTTAGACATCTACACCAGTATGTTAGTTTGTGAGTTGAACTGGTAAACCGGTGTATAAGGTTAAACCCTTTTCTATGCAATGTAACCGGTAAACCCTACCAGTTATTTTTTGTTAAACCCTAACCGACCAAGGACCGATTCACCCCCCCTCTCAGTATTCTATCGGATACGTATTCTTTCATCATGCCATCAACCACCACGTTTGCACGATGCCTCAGGATCTCCCTAGCTACCATCTCATCCAATGCTACCAAATCTCTCAACTATGCAAGCTAAATGCAAAAAGACTCAAAATCACTCTGAATTATCTCTCTTTCACAGTAAAAGTGAATAGTAAATTTTAAAATTTGCTGATATAAGGTTTTGCAAAGCCCTATTTTTCACCGTCTCGATCCCTTCTAGACCGTTTTTCTTGCTATTTCTTCTTGCGATCATCTTTTTGGGCATTGAAATATGTGTTTGTTGATTGGTTAATTTATCTTTTTTATCTCTTTAGTTTACATTCACAATTTTCTCCATTCACATGTATAATAGCAATTGATGAGAACAAGATTATACTAAGAGGAGGGCGAATTAGTATAAGAAAAATTTCTAATTTTTTAAAACTGGACAACCATAATGATATCAATTATGCAAGATCTAGAATTTATGCAACACAAGAAGAATGCATAATTTACATTGAAACCATTATGAGAGAAAACCATGGAAAAATATTGTTTATATAAAACTTATCGTACAAACTTCGTAGGCACCAACCTACAAGAGACACTAATTCCCTCTTAAATTATTTTTATGCACCAACCAATTGGAGACACCAATGCCCACTTGTAGAATTTCTAAACACCAACCCACTAGAGACACTTGTCATCACAAATGAGAACCAACTCAATGAGAGACACTAATCTCTTCAATTGAGAGGCACCAACCTCTAACAACAAATCTTAGACTTCTTGAAATTAGATCTTCTTCAAAATCTACCTTATATCTTATCTCAAATCTTCCTTATGTCTACTCTCAAATTTGCTTCAATATCTATAATGGAACTACTCTAAAGCTTCTTAAAAACCTACTTTAATTCTACTATACAACCACATGAAAAGGTTTTCTATAGATCTGCAATAGATCTTCTCATAAATCTCCTTAAATACTGCAGTTAAATCTTGTTCAAATCTGCTCTTAATTTATTCTGTCTCCTGAAATTTTTTCATAAGTCTACTCATTAATCTTCATAAATCTACTCTTATAATATTCCTTAAGTATACTCATATATTTCCTTTAATTTTTCTCATATATCTCCTTTATATTTGTATCGTATTCACTTCATCTCTCATATATACTTGTACTCTTCATATTCTCTATCCTACTCAAATTTGTATGATATTTCTTAAAAGCTTGTTGTTTTAGTTCCCATTTTCTCTCCTTTTATACCTATTATATCTTAAAGTTGCACCCTCACCAAGTTGTAGAACTCGGTACTTTAGAGGATCATGGAAACACTCCTACTATGTGGGTCACCAAGAATTTAGAGTGAATCTCCATATAAGGTTGGCTCCTAGATGGTTATCTCCTAAATCTATTTAAGTCTATTAGTTTGTCAAGGAAAAGGAAGAGAGAAAACATAAACTAGAAAATGATAATCTAAAACAAGGGTGATACACCAAACTGAAAAGGACCATGAAACTCAAAAATTTAAACACTTGTTTGCAATGACTAAGATGGACTTGCACAACCTACTTCTGTATATCCTTGCATAAGTAATTTATAAAGAGGTCCTAATGCTAGACTCTTAGGAGGAATAAATCTTCATATATAAAAGTAACTTGCATTCTTGACACAAATTATAAACCATGACAAATACACTTTTCTACAAAAGGTGCTTAGAATGAGACAAAACTACAAGGAAAAACAAATAAGACTTCGCTAGTAGTTTGATCAATCAATTAGATACACACAATAAAACATAAGAGTAAGAAGGAAAAATACTTCAATCAATGGTATTCATCTCTAAAAATGAGCTACAAAGTATGCCAAAACTGTCAAAGGACTAAAAAAGCCACTAAGTCCAGAATGCATAATAAGAACCAACTTCAAAATGAGTCCACTAAGTGGCTATATTCTCCTCCCAAGTAGTTGCACCAAAATAGGAACTAGAAACTGCTTTGGGTCAGATGCCTCCAAAAAGCCTAAAATATAGCAACTAGATTTCTTCCAAATGAACTCCAAAAGGGTGAAAAAGTCAAGTTTGACCATGTCAAACATGATGACTCTTCAAAAAGCACTTGACACTCTCAAACTGTCTCTAAAATAGATCCTAGATACTCTCCACATGTTCTACCACCTTTCTAACCTCCCTATATCTTTGGCACATGTTTTGACACCTCCCTATACACTTGGCCTTTCCTCATAAATTTCAATCTTATCCCCCCTTATAACTTGTCAATTGTCATAAATTTTGCAGTTACATCATTTTGACATGTCATTTAAACATATGTTGTTATTGCTCCATAAGAGATATTTATTAAATGATTTAGAATTTACCACTTATTAAATCCTAATTACATTGATAATATTTATTAAGTGATGCATTGTAAATCACTTAATGAATATGATTTTACATTTAAAAAATGTGATGCAAGTTAAAACAGTGTTTTACCCTAATACCCTCGTGGGTATTAGGGAAGAAGATATTTCAAAATGGAAAAAGGCATAAAATATTCTAAGTGCTTCGAGCATATTAGGGTAAAGAAAACCCTGAGTTATTCATTTTCATCCTTTTGGCATTCAATGCTTGTTTCATCTTTGCTGAGTGCCACCATGAGGGTTTCATGAAGATACTTGGAAGATTTTATGTAGGTTTTAAGCATTGAAAGGCCAAAATTGGCAAGTCTTTGTCTGATACAATTGCTTCAAGTCATTGCTATGAATATTTCTCACCGGCCCTGTTATTATTAAGACCTAGGACTTTGCATCTTATCATGTTGTAGGAGAGGCATTGGGACCATGAAAATGATTAGATACAAAAGACCTTGCTCTTGATGTCAATATCTCCTCTGAGATGGTATTAAACTGAGATCATTGTCTGTCATCTTTATTTCATCTTTCTCCTATATCATTGTTTCTTTATCGCTGTGAAAACATCTTCTCCATGCACTATTTTGGGTTGGATGTGATTTTGGTTGTTATTTCACAATGCACAAGGTATGTAAATGTGATACACCATCCTTTAAATTAGTATGCACTTTCAATAGCTTGCATATCTCTATTTTGTAACAATCATTCTTTATCATTGTATCTGCTAGAGATGACTGCTTGCATTATGATCTTTAGAGTGATTTAGTGACTATATTTCTAAGTATATCTTGCATTGAGATGTTGATTCAGGTCTTGTAAAGCTTCTTAGAGAGACTATTATTCTTCTATGGGTGCCTTTGATATTGGTGCATGGACTAATCTTAGGACTGCATTATGGTACTTTTCACTGTTAATGATGAGATTGAATGTCTTTCTTTTATGATGCAAAAACCTTGAAATACTGACATAACATCTATTTAAGATTGTCTTCTTAATGCTTTAGTCCTTAGCATTTGTGATTAACCATGACTGTATCTTTGAAGACCTATGGTTGCACACCATTAGAGCCTTTATCCATGTTTGCTACTATAATTGTCCATTATGCCTTTAGAACAATCTTTAACTATCTTCTTGATGGCTCTTGAAAAAGATACTGTTGTAATATTCTCAGCGAGGATCAACACTTGTGTCTTAGAAAGCTTATCATATACTTTGCAACTTTTATATTTCCCCATCTAAGCTTATTTGGCATCACACAATTGCAATATTGCTCATGGTTTTGGATTACCTATAAGACTAAAATATGTCACTGCTTTCCTAAGATAGAGGGTTTCTTTTCTTTTGACAATGGTCAACTATCTTTGAATCAATCATATGATGATTCCTCCATGTATTGACTTTAGTACTAATTGACTCTATGACTTATTTTTGTATGAAGGCAATACCTTCAATGGTTCTATGATCTCTCTTGATTAAACTCATGCACTATGTTCTTTGGTTGTCACTATGACATGATTAATGAAGAATTACCCTTTTGTGCATTGGACAACATTTCCATTCTCAAAAGACTGGGATCTTTTAAAACTTTCACAACAACTTTCATTGTCCTAATGGTTTGTTTATTCTCATTATATTATTACAAGTCCTTCAAAGGACTATGCATCATGACCTTCAAAAGCCTTCATGGTATCTCTTATTTGCTTCAAGATGCTCCTTATTCACTATGTCACGTCTTTGAATAAACTATTTTCTTGACTTATCATCTATACATTTGATCACTTCTCTAAGGTGCTGATTGTAAGCACGTATTTTGACCCTTGGATAAGACTATGGATGACTCTATGGGTTACTAGCCATGCTTGTCCTCTTTGACATAGATTGCTGCAACTTTTGAGACTGTGACCTTGTCCTTGGTGCTTTGTGTGCTTTACTATCTCCATTAGAGATGACTGCTCTTTTTCTTTCATTGTATGATTTTGATCATCAAGATCACTATGACTACAGACAGAGTCTCCTTGTTGTCCTATGGAAATGATCAGGTGTTCTTTGGACTTAAATCTTGATTGCTCACTACTTTGGTTCCTCATGATCTTTGCTTCTTCATGATACCACAAATGCTCTTATTGTATGATCTATCTCATCTTTATCAAATGACCTCTTACAGATCATGCCATTTTTTCAATGCTGAATACCTACTCACTGCTCTTGTAGATGTTGAGGCTTGTCTTATGGGACAATAAATGAAGACTATCTTTTTCTATTTCTATGACAATCACCTTTTACATGTCTTAATGATTGGTTTGTGATCTTGTGTATCTCATTGGTCCTTTATGATTGTGTATTGTTCATTAGCTGCCATGATGTCTGATGCTATTTACACATGATTGTTTGGTCTTTATTGTTTCAATCTGGTTCCATTGAGCAGTGATTTGTCATTTATACCAGTGAATTTATTAATTCACTATTGTGAATGATGAACCCTTGCTTGATTGAACTACCATGAAATAATAAAGATTCTTGCCTCTACTATGATTAGATTGCAACATGTTGGGCTCAACCCTTATGGGAGACTCATTTCACTCCACATACTGAAATAAATAAAACAAAACAGTGACAAGAATTTCACCTATACCTGAATTGAAAGAAAACATGTTAGAAAATATGTACATGTGATAGATGTGTTTGATAATTCTCTTTCTTTCTTGGACATCTATGGTATGTTGGATTTTTTAATGCACAAAAATGATCAGATTACATGTTTATAGAAGAATGTACATATATGGATCAGTAATCTTTCATTGCTCTAGCACATTTCTCTCTTAGATGTAGGCAACTAGGAGCACCAAGGAAGTAGCTAAGGCAAGCGAAGAACTGAACATGATGCAAAAAGCAGGATAACTCAAGCCAGATTTGTCATTCAAGCAATGATGGGTCACTTTTCCCTATATGTGCATTTATTTTCCTTTTCTATAAATGTATAATGTTTTCATTTGTTTTCATTAGAAAGTTAGTCTCACGGCTTGTGTGAGACGTTGCACATTTGTACTATCAATAAAGACTATCTATTTGAAAAGATTTGTGAAAATCTTTTTTTATGTTACATGCATTTGCATAATGCAATATGGTAGAATAGTCTTCAGATTTCCTTATACACATGAATATAATATAGCAGAGATAAAATGTACCTTTCTTTCCATTTGAAAATCACAAAGCTCTACTCAATTGAGCTATAAGAAAAATTAGGTAACAATACCATTAACATACCGCTTCATGAAAGGAGGCTCCTATTTTAATGCAGGAAACCTCAAGAGGGTTGGGCTAAAATTGAATTCATTTTTTTTGTTGTAAACTAATAAACAAAGAGCATTGTCATATATTAAATGAAGTTGACCTACCTTGAATGAAGTCAACTTCCATAAATAATATGAAGTACAACTTACCAAATAATTAACTTGAATTTCCTTTGCTTCCTCTCATAGGTCGGCTGACATGTGCATAGGAATAATAACATATCATACATCAGACCATTACCTTATTTTTTCTTACATATATGCTAATAATGAATCTGGCCCATTTCATCACTACCTTAGACATCATAGATTTCTTGTTATTCTTGGTCCCTACCACTTCTCATTAACTTGATTAATATATTTAAATATATGTCATTAATTATATGTGTGTCTTTGAACATATAGTTGATCAGTGGCCATTGGCCATAATCATAAACAACAATTTTCTACTTGAGCCAAAGATTTTTGCTTTGACAATAACATTCTTCATGGACCAACATTGAAATCTAACAATCTCACTTATATTCCTTTGACATTTGATAATAACTCATGAATGCAATATTTCTCTTCCACTATGAGCACTAACATATTTGCATATCAAATCTCAATCATTGGACTTGTCTACTATATTCTCATTCAACAAGGAGGCTTGGTGAAGGTATAACTATATATTTTTACTATGCTTAAGTTTCCTTTTGTCCAATCTTGAGTGTTGCATTTGATTGTGAGTAAATGAGTTAAATTAGTTTAGCTTGTTTATGTATGTTCCATTTAAGATGTACACACTTGCAACAAATTCATGAGCTCTAAAACTAATGAAATTTGGTCTACAACTTTTATATACTATAATCATTAGACATATTTAAATGGGTCATGATAATTTCAAGTTTATTTATTTCAATATAATTGTCATTTTTATATGAACATTCATGTTTTGTTTGCATGAATGCATCACAACCAAGTATTAGGCTCAAGCTTAATTTTTCATATTTATATTGATACAACACACATTAAAAATAAATAAAATGTATTATTTCCATGTTAGAGTGTCATGCATCTAGGAGGCCTATTTATATGTATTCCTTCTATATACACCTAAAAATGGTTTGAAGATAGATAATTAAATACATAATTATTTGATTAATTGCCCTTCCCAATTAATTGAATTCACAAGCAATTTAATTAATTTCTCTATTCATCTACTAGTAAATAAATCTGCATGATTTATTTATATAGTTCATTTCATATCCCTCTTTGATTAATTAATTCTAACTTAATTAATGTCCCCCCATATTAATCAATTCTTCTAATCCCTAATTAAGATTAACAAACTCAAGTTTGTTGAGATTAATTATCATTTTCCAATTATTTGAATTTCTAAACTCAAATGAGCACATGGCTCCTAACTTTTAACCACCTAACCTAACCATCCCCTAACCTAACCCATTCCACCTAATCCCGGGTCTAACTAACCCTATCCTATCTTGCACATCCTAACCTCCTATGGTGTGGATATTCTCCCCTTAAGACATATGGCACTTTTGCCACATGTCTCCTCCCTTGGACACTTGCCCTCTCATGAGCAAGGATCCTTGACACTTGTCACCACAGAGATGACAAGTGTCCCTTCCTCCAACCTCTTCTCCAACTTCCTCAATCTTGGCCCTTGATATCTTCAGATCAAACCTGGACCTTTGATTCCTACCACCTCAGCTTTGGCCTTGGAAATCCTATAAATATCCCCCATTTTGAAGCAATAAGGATCCCATCTCATATCAATTTAGGCATGTTACTATAGGCAATTTGCATTTCAATTATCTAGTAATTAGCTTTTGGATTAATCATAGAATGTTAATTTGGTTTCTTAAATCATGCATTTCATATCATCTCCATAGTCAATCATGATCAAATAGCTACTCAACTCTTGAGTCGCCACTTTGGAGGTCATTGCTCCACTGAGAACCCAACAATCCAACACCTTCAAGGTCCTCAAGAATAGAGGAAAATGGGACATTTCAAGGAAGGCTTATGGTTTGCATTTCTAATCTAGTTTTTAATTAAGCTTTTCAATTACATTTTATTGTCTCATTATATGTGTATGCCTTCTATATACCTTATTTTTAGCATCACATTAATTGGCGCCCTCTGTGGGGCCTAACCCCTTTGATCATTAACAAGTTTGCTTGCAGGAAATTTCATTGCCATGTTGATTAGCTCTTTCAGAGTGTAGATTAGCTCTCTTGGGCTCCCGAATCACGTTCTTGGTCTCTATTGTGGTGTTCCGGCACCTTAAATGACATTTTTGAGAGACTTCTCAACTATGTTTTCATATTTTGCTGTACTTTAGCATTTTCAGTCTGTACTTTAGCATTTTTGGTATGTACTGTGGCATTTTTGGCACATTTGTCAGTGTTTTCAGTCTGTTTGACAACATTTCTAGTGTGTAGAACAACATTTTTGGTGTGCAGGACATTATTTTTGGTGTGCAAAGCAGTGTTTCTGGTGTGTAGAGAAGCATTCTTGGCACATATGATGGCGTTCTTGGTCAATTTGATGGCGTTTTCAGTTTTTATTAATTATGGAAATATTGTATGTTGCATTCCTCATTTCTGCTTCTGGACTGTCATTTTCCCGAACCTAATTTACAGATTGTTGGTTTTGCAGGTACTTATTTCGTTGTGAAAGACCAAAGTCATAAACTATTTCACTATCAAAGAACGCAATATAAACTACTAACTTTGTTTGCAGCTGTGGGATTTTGTACTTATATTTGTTAAATTAGGCACATAGACTAATTACAATGGAAATGAACAAACATGTCTTATGTGTTTTGATGATAGGCGAGTATGCTCTCACCTTTCTTAGGTGATCAGAAAGCCATACTCATCCTTTGCTTTCAATAGTACATATCGTTAGCGGCCCTGCCCTCTCGAGGAGCTAATAACTCTTAAAGCCCTTAAGGCTGGTGAGAGGGGAACGACCCAAGTGGGAATGGCTAATGCCAAGTACTCCAACCCACTATAAAATAAATGTGATTTGATGAAAATCAATTCAATGGCAGTGCTCAAGAATAGCTCTCCTCCATACCTTTGGGTATATCAAACCTTGGTTTTCAAGGCTAGGAGACCTCTTAATTGAGTTTATACCCCGACACGCCGAACGGATCCCTTACTAGTTCCAAGTAAATTAGAAGCTACCCGATTTACCTCCGAACATTATTAAATTCTTAGTGCATGGAGGGGGAAGAATCTATCCTTAAGATACTCACCATATGTCCCTCTTGAGCATATGTGCGAACTCCCCTTTTTAGACCTTATTTCTAGGCTCATAATGGGACTCCACTAGCTCTCGCAAAGGCAAAAACACGGGTGCCCTTTAGGGGGTGAGAAGGCTGTGTGAGTTGATAGGGTACCAAGTTGTGGGTGAAGAACTAATAATGAAGCCAATCTCCTTAGGATAGACTGATTGATGTGTTTTCAATTATTCAAAACCCATGAAAACTTTGGCTTTCTTTAAAGCTTCTTGATCATACACTTTATGTGTCCTTTGGGACAAAAATACAATCTGAATTCTGTGTTTATAAGTCAAGTCAAGATCTCATCCATTGAAATACAACAAACATTGAAAAATCAAACTTCAAATGGTCAAATTCACAACTTTCACAGCAGATTAGCTCTTTCAGTCAAAACAGTCGCACCTACGATCCAAATAGTCACATTCATAGTCCAAACATTAGCTCTTTTGGTCCAAATATTAGCTCTATCGGTCTAAATAGCCGCATTTACAGTCCAAACATTATCTCTTTCAGTCAAAACAGTTGCATCTACAATCCAAACAGTCACACCTACGGTCCAAATGGTCACATTTCCAGTCCAAATGTCAGCTCTCTTGGTGTGAATGTCAAATTTCTCATATTTCAATATTAAATCTCCAAGGTTGAGCACATTAGAGTTTCTGGTCTAAATAGCAGAGTTCCTGGTCTAAACAGCAGAGTTCTTGATTTAGATAGCAGAGTTTTTAGTCTAAACAGTAGCTCTCTTGGTCTAATCAACAACTGTTGTGAGTTGCATGTCAAATTGCTCATGTTGCAGCATTAGATTTGCTAGTTTGTACTTTTTAGGTCTAAATATTCATTCTCTAAGTCTGAAAATCATAAAGTTGGGTCAAAATTGCAATCTCCTAAGTTCAAACACTTAATTTGCTAAGTATACACATTATCATTTGAACTTTAGAGTCACTATATTGCAGAATCGAGTTCCTGGTCATTCTGTCAGCGTTTTTGGTCAGTGTAGCAACGTTTCTGGTAAGTTTGTCAGCGTTTTTGGTCAGTATACCAGCATTTCTAGTCTATCTGTCAGCATTTATGGTTTGTCTATCAGTGTTTCTGGTCTATATAGCAGTGTTTTTGGTCAATATAGCAGCGTTTCTGGTAAGTTTGTTAGTGTTTCTAGTCAGTATAGTAGATCTCTTGGTCATTTTGTCAGCGTTTTTGGTAAACTGCATCAAAATTAGAAAACAAAAACAACCCATTTCTCAAACAGCCAAACATAGAGACTAGGTCATCTTCTTGGGTCATTCAATCAGGTTATCTTCTGTCAAAACAGTTTCAAGAACAAGACACACAAAGGTCTCAAGTATTCACCTCAAACAAGTTAAAGATCAAACACCTTAAAGTGCAACATCACATTTTCTTTGATAAACTGGTCGTTCAAACATAGTTTCTCATCAAGATCTATCATCCTTTAATCACGAAACTACAATTCTTGATCAAAATAACCTCGTTCTTTATCATAAGATATATCGTTCTTATTGAACTTGGTCATATCAAAAATCACAAAATCTGCACCCCAAAACTAAGATCGAAAAAATTGCAAGCAAATACTTGAAAAGATCATTTCCTCAAACAATTGATCACTTATAACGACACATTACTCAAGATTTAAATCTCGCAAAACATTCAAAACACGTGTATGCCCATTTTAACCAGGGCTCAGAGACGAAAGATTACAAAAATGGAAATAGAAACGTTTGAAATAACTGAAGACTATAGAAACATGGAACATGAAGATGAAATACAAGTTGAAGAGGAAATAATAGAACAACATGTTAGAAACATCAAAAAAATCCTCAATTCGATAAATTTATGCAGAAAATATTGGAGGGAGAAAAAGAAAAATATTTCCTAATGTTAGCAAAAACTAGTGCTAAACTCCCCCAAGATTTTGATATGAACAAATTAACACAAAAGAGAAATAACCCCCCCCACCTTAATAATGAACAATAGGAGGATATTTTTGGTCTCAAACTCAATGACACGTCAATTCCTAGTAACATCAGAACCAATGAGGAAACTTACATTCCCACAAGGGATGAAGTAGAAATTCTAAATAACGCTCAATCCAATGAGGATACAAGAAGGGTTAGAGATGATACAAGAAGAGATCAAGATCCTCCTAGAATGCAAAATCATGGTTATGCAAGAACAAATCATGTTGATAATCTTATCACAACTCTCGCACAACAAATACAAACAATGCAAACACAAATTCAAGATATGCAAAGAGGAAATGTTAGAAGATACTCACTTCAAGAAATATGTCCTTATCCATTTGACATGAATCTAAACATGAGACCATTTCCTATAGGTTTTGAAACTCCTAGATACAAAAAATATGATGGAAGCACTGACCCCCAAGATCATATACGAGAATTTTGCACAATGAGTGTGGAGTTTGCACATGAGGATACCTACTTGATGAGATTATTTCCAAAAACCTTAACTGGACTAGCTATGGAATGGTTCTCCAAACTTACACCCGGAATTAGATCATTCTCAGGATTGGTGGATATGTTTGTTTCACAACTCTTTCAACATCCAACATGAAGTAACAATGTTAGACCTATGTAACGCCAAATAAAAGAGTGGAGAACCTTTCATGACATTTTTTCAATGATGCAGATGGTTAGCTTCGCGGTATCCTCGTACAGTGCCAGAGTATGAAAAAATGGACATATTCATCAACAACTTAAATGATCAAATGAGTTATTACTTAAAATGCAAGGAAATCAAAGTTTTGCAAAAATGATTGATAATGGAATTAGAATGGAGGAAGCCATGATAAAGAAAGGTGAGCTTAAAATATTCAAAGAATGAGTTCACCCTCCTAACAACACTAACAACAACAATCACAATGATAAGCCAAAGTTTTGGAATAGAAATCATAATATCGTTAATGATGGGATAGTGGATAACAAGAATGTGAAACCAAAGCAACCAGTTTATAATTTATCCAGTCACTCAGCAGCAACTCAACAAAATAACAATCACAAAAAAGAAACTATCAAAAAAAAATTTCGAAGACAATTTAAAAACATTGGTGAACCTCTTGGATCCACATTAAAAACATTTATCACAAACAAATTGATTACTTTACCAGAAGAAAGAAACTTTGAACCCAAGGTAAAACCTGTGTTAGGCCCAATATGGAAAGTTAATGTACTGAGAGGGGAGGGGTGAATCAGTACTTCAAATCCTTTTATCAACAATATCTTTACTGTTATGCATAAACCAAAAATTGTTGTAACATAACATAAAGCTAAAACAAATAAGTAACAATCATACATGATTCACTCCATAACACATATATTTTGGTTACGCAGAAACTCTTGGTTAGAGAGAAAAATTGCGGTGGGGATGGCACCCACAACTTCACTACTGCAATAATAAAGAGTGCTCGGTTAGAGCTACATATTTAGCTATTTCTGATAGCTTACCCTGTTAGGAGTGACAAGATCTATTAGATCTACCTTGCTAAAGGATTTTACAACACTTTATATAAATGTTGCACCTGGTTAGAGGATTTACAATTTATAGACTTGATTAGAGTCTTTTACCCTGTTAAAGGTTTCTCTTACAACTTCAAAATATTACAATAAGACTTTACAAATATCTGCAACTTTACATCTGAAATGTTGTAGCAGATTCTATGTGCTCAAAATAAGATTACCTTGCCTATAGCATACCTTGGTAACTCATAAAGTAACTCGGTAAACCCTTCTGTTTACTCTATTCTTTGACTGTTCTCTGATAACCTTCTCGGTGACCTCTGTGTCTCTATAACAGTCATAATACTCTGTGATTTCTCATGTATCACATAAGTCTTGCTTCATACACATATGCACACACATTTCTCTCATTCACATATATCTCTAACCCTAAATTCATGTTGTATAAATAGACTTCTTATGTTGGTGGTTTGATTCATTGCTTCGATCTTACAAACATGATTTCTCGAATAAATAACCATGCAAAATATTTAATTGGTTAGATGACCTCAAAATTATACAAAATCTATATGTGCAATTTCCAATGTGATAACGGTTCTATGTGCCTCGATCTTGTAACATGTTTTCATATGTGTGTCCAGGTTCAATGAATTTGGTAACACATTTCACTTGGTGTATTATCTTTACTGCTCGGTAGACATGAAATAACACTCGGTAGACTACTCGGTGTATACTACGTGCTGTGACTGCTTTCTTCTGTAACCGACTAGACTACTCATACTGACTTCTCTGTGTGTACCGACTGCATGATTCAGTAGTGCTAACCGACTAGAATATATAGAATGACTTTGGATATAAAGCTAATGACAATTTGATAAGTAGTAACAATCTCCCCTTTTGACATTAATTGAGATGTTTGACAAAACTACTTTCACAGTCATTACTGAAAAATCTGTATACTTTACAAAATTTGACTAAACATATAGTATATACATTAGTCAAAGAAATAGTATAATCAAATATACTCCCCTTATCAATATGTTGTTCAAAACTCTGATTATGTGTGCTCAGTGATCAATACTTTGTAATCATTGTTCTTTCCTTTGTTCACTGCTCTTGGATACTCTGCTTATTCTGCTCATTCTGCTCGGTATACTCCCCCTGTATACTACACTCTAGTTGTTTGATACTTTGAATACTATACACTCCCCCTGTGTACTTTGATGCTATATATACTCTAATGATATATACTATACACTCCCCCTTTTTGACAAACATCAAAATTTAGTTACCATTTGGAGGTGGCAACTGATCAAAAATGGATTTGTACTTTGTCTTGGCTTCGATGAGAGCGACAAAAAGTGCATCCTTTACACTATCCATTAAATAATTTTGTGCATTAATATCAGCCAATAATGAAATTAAGCCATCTAAAGTGCTTCCCTCTTGTGTAGTAGAGAGGTAAGTGGCTCGGTTCAACTGTTCTTGAACGGATGAAAGATGAGGAAGGAATAATGTTTGAATTGTCATTATGTCCATCCTGATCTTGTGTTCTTCATTCCTCAGTTCCAATTGTTGAGCCATGAGCTGTTGTAGCTTAGTATAAAAATTCTGAACTGAATTGGGCTCGGGGGTCAACTTATTTGAGAGATCGGTGATCTCTTTCTCAATTGCTTCTGTTTTACTCTTAATGTCCTTAAGAAATAAAGAAAATGTGCAGAGTTTCTGAAATAATGAAAGAATGTGCTTGAGTTGACGGGACAACTTAGCAATAAATTTGACAAGTTTTACCTTGCCAACAACAATAGATTTCTGTACTTCCTCTATCATTTTAGCAGTTAGCTCCTTGTCTTTTAGTTTGCTCAAGTATTCGGATGCATCTACTCTAGATGTCTCAATCTGATTTAGAAGTTCATCCAATTGAATATGGATGGCTGCATCGGTTGATACTGTAGCTGAAGGTAGCATATCTAATAGTAAGGTCTTTACCTTCTGAAGTACTTTATTCTTCTTTTGTATGGCCAGTTGCTTCTCCTATTTCGCCTTTGCTTTGCACAGCTCACCGAATTCAGTGAGTGCTTGCCCTTTCAATTTGGAGATGTCTACATTGGGCCACACTATCGGTTTTGATAAATCAATTTTGAAATTATGCTTTTTCAACTTCTTTTCTTTACCTTTCATCGAGTGAACCACTACAATAGCTTGAGAGGCTTGAGGACCCTTGGTAGGTTGCTCGGTAGAGACAACACTTTTGTCGGTTTCTTTAGCCTCGGTAGTGTCCTTCGGTGTCTCGGTGCTTGGTGTCTCAGCTGTAACATTTTCTGTACTAGAAGGTGCTTGAGAGGTTTGTTCTTGTGAAGTACCTTCTGTTGTAGACTTCTGACCTTCGATACCTGCATTTGTATCCTGAAAAGCTTCGATTGTAGCAAGTTGATTGATCGGTGGGTAAGGCTGAACTTGTTCCAAAATAGATTCACTGGAGACAAGTTTTGTGTAAGCATTGGCTTCTATCATTTCTTTTTCAGGTGCCTCTACATCCATGATATCTTCATCTATTTGAATGGTGTTAGCAGGGTCTTGCTCGGTGACATCAGGCTCTTGGTCGGTGACATCGACTATTTCCACTATAGATTGTTCACCAGCATTCTTTCTTCGAAAGATGTCCTTCCATTGCTCTTTTTTTTCCTTCTCCACTTCTATATACAGGCCATTCATCAATTTCAAGGCCTTTTGTTTTACTATAAATTGTGTTTGGCTATTTGTCAAATGTTCTTTTATTTCATCAACCGACATATCAGGAAAGAGATGCACCAGACTTCTTTCTCTGATTTATTTCTCTGAGTCTATGGCATATTGCCATCTGGTTTCAATATGTGTAGATAATTCCTTAGGAATAGAATTACATACTTCTAATGGGACCACTCGGAATTTTAGAAGTGTGCAAATGACAGCTTCTTCAATTTGCCTCTTTTCATTAGCAGATCTGGATTCATATTTGACAAATCTGAATCCACCAAATCCACCATATTCCTTCAGATTTTTACAAAAAATTTCTACACTATGTACATCTACCTTCTTGCTCTTCACAATCTGAAATTTATTTGCATCTTCAGATTCGGTATCACTCGACTCTTTTGGCAAAATGAGTCTCTGAGTAGATTTCTTGTAAGTTCTAGTTACCTTAGGAATGACAACAGTCTTTTGTTTCTTACTCGGTGATGTAGCAGATGCCCTTGTGTTAGGTCTCTTTGTTGGAGGGGTCGGTAGGGCCATTGAAGTGTCATGTTTCTTTCTCTTCAACACTTTTCCCTTAGGCAATTCGATGCTAAGTGCTATGGCTGCTTCTTGGGCTTCTATCTCCTCTTCGGTAATGGCTAGAACTCCTTTGACAGGTGTGGAGGAAGACTCTTCTCCGAATTTCTCAGTTAATGCCTTAATCATCTTTGTAGCTTTTCTTGTAGCCTTAGGTACTACAATGCTCATTTTTACTTTTTCCTTCACCTCTTCATAGGTTCCATACCTCAGCTTGGTAGTATGCCTTGGCAATGATAGATAGGCATCAATTTGCTGTTGTGTGATATCAAAATCAATCTCATAACCCATTGGTGGCAAAGATTGATTTCTCAGTTCAACAACATTCATATAACAATAATCGGTGTCTACCTCAAAACATATATCATCCTTATATTTTTCTACCAACTGTGGTGGAATCCGGTACCTGTTATGCATTTTCTCTTGGAACTTGCTGAAGTAATCATCCATTATATCATTAAAGTTATCACCTAACTTCTTGATGAAGTCATTGATCTGATGGGTGATTGGTCGGTGTAGTTCCCAAACAACTTTACCGACTGTTGGAAAAAACTTTTCAAATTAGAAAAACATATATTACAAGTAGTGATCCAAATTTTAGAGTATTTGTCGAGTTGTTCTTCTTTGGCTTCCTGATTGTGTTCAGATTTTCAAACAAGTTCTTCAACAATACTTCACACAAGTCAATTTTCATGCCTTTCTTAACAATTTTGTATGCTAAGTCCACTGCTACACAGGGTACATTGTTTTCCCTTGCCGATTGGAAGAAACAGTAACCAATTACTCTAATGGCAAATTTGAGTTTAGGATCAGTGACATTGTTCAACTTCAGACCTCTGCAATCAGATTCTACTCCAGTCAAACTGATCAATTCCTTCTATGATATCATTTTCTGTGCTCGGGCATGATCATAGATAGGATAACCGGTGATCAGATGAATGATTTCTTTAGTGATCTTAAATAGTTGCTCTTGTAGCCACATGAAATCATTTTGCACTCGACTTAGTACAAACTTGACCCACTAGGGTTTGAACACACGGGGATAGGTTAGGGCTTCAGTCAATCCCTTGATTTTGATATGCTCATACTTGCTATCCATTTTACCATCTGTGCACAATTCATCATATGCATCTTTGATCTCAACATGACCGAGTTCTTCAACACAACATTTTGTGAAGAATCTCACATCCTCGACTAACAAGACTCGATCCGGGATGAGTGAAAAGGCAATTTTGTCATCCGGTTTAGATGCAATTTTGGGAGTCAAAGAGTATTTTAGTGAGGGCTTCTCTACATTCTTGACAACAATGGGGTCTTGGATCTTAGGTGCCATTTTGATTTCAGATAAAAATTGACACAGGAACCTTAGGGTTTGAGAACTTGACAAACGACAGATGCTTCACACTCAGCAGATAATAACAACTTAATGAGTTCGGTAAACCAGCTTAGCAATGCAATGAGATTTGATGTAAATACCTTAGATTTCGCTTTGAAGATGGTTTGATCGCCTTGATTCGCTTTGCTCTGCTTCTCGAAAACTTGGTGAATGAAAATGACCACGAAAATACCTTATCGGGCTCCGTGCAAGTTAGGTCAAAACATTAAATGCACATGGTTCACTTAACTTTCTTTCCCTTTTTGCACTTTAACCGAGTAACCAGATTTCCTTCATATACCAACTTGACAGGCTTCCTGAATTCACCGACTTGACAGATTTCCTGTAAAGTACTCCAAAAGACTTTGATAGAAATTCAAACTTACTACTACATCTTACTATGCAGATTTTGAATTCAGTACATACTAAAATAGGAACTGTTTAAGATTTAACCTTGTGAGAATGCAGTCCCTTCATACCTTTACCAATTAATTTGGAGTGGGAGCACCTAACTCGGTAGGTAAGTTGCTTTCTTTATTTGACACAATTTCCTTCTTTCTCCAAATCATCTTTAATTTCTCTTTTATTTCCTCAGTGGCTTCTCTAGGTTGATCTCTGCAATCTCTAGCCAAGTGTCCAACTTTGTGACAATGAAAACATGCCATACCAGGATTTCTCCATGATCTTCGGTTATTCATTCCAAACCTTATAAAGCATTTGGCACTTATATGTCCATATCTTCCACAATATTCACACCATATCCTTGTATTGTAATCCCATGGTACTGCAGAATATTGTCGGTAAGGATCTGTGTGAGTTCGGTAGCCTCTAGTATTTGCTCGGTGTGCAGACCACATGTGGTTCTTTTGCTTAAACCAACACTTCTCGGTACTATGTCCATATCTATTGCAGTTTTTACAAAACCCTTTGAATTTTTCCTTCTGATAATTATTAACAGACTTTGTCCTACATTGATTAAATGTGTGACCATATTTATTGCAATTGTAACAATAACCATTGGTCTTAGTGGCATTCGGTTGCTTACCTTTTCTGGTTTGACACTTGTTGGCAGTATGACCTTGATCTCCACAGTAGTAGCAAATAGGCTTCTTCCTTTTGATGTTATTCCTTTTTTCAGCTTGTTTTGATGATTCTCCTTTCTCGGTAGTGCATATTCCCTTCTTGGTAGAGTCTTTTCCTTTGTAACCGAGTCCTCCTTCTTTGTAGGGTCATCTTGTGTTTAGTTGCTCATCCAACATCTTTGATGCTTCATAACTCTTCTTCAGTGTTTCCTTGGATTTCTTCTCTGTTTCAAGTTCATTGCTCAACCTTGATACTTCAAGTTTCAATGCTTGATTCTCATCATCTTTCAGATTTGCTTCATGATATGCATAACCTAGTTGATCTGTCATATTTTGTTGAATCCCAGTCAACCTTATGATTTCATCATCCTTATCAGATACTAGAGCTTCAAGTTGTTGTTTCTCTCTTTCTAGATCTCTTACTTTGTCCTCAGTTGTCCTCAATGCATCAAGATTTTCAGTCATCTGTGTACTGAAATGTTCATGTTCTCTTTTCATTACTTTTAGTTGATCAGCCAGTGCTTTGTTCTTTTCCTTCAATTGTCCAATCATTTCTTTAGTCTTTTCAGACATATTGTATGATGTCTCAATTTGTTCCACTAACTCTTGAGAGTCCTGCAAATCATCAGATAATCTTCTTCTCACTTTCAGAGATTTTTGCATTTGCCTTTGCATGTCTACAATCACTTGATTAACATGATCCAATTCTTCTTGCAAATACACAATCCTCTGAGATTGTTTGTAGCCTTCCATTGATAAGATCTTTCTCTTTAGGCAGTTAAACCCTTTTCCAAGATTCAAGCTTTGATACCAATTGTTAGGCCCAATATGGAAAGCTAATGTACTGAGAGGGGAGGGGTGAATCAGTACTTCAAATCCTGTTATCAACAATATCTTTATTGTTATGCATAAACCAAAAACTGTTGTAACATAACATAAAGCTAAAACAAATAAGTAACAATCATACATGATTCACTCCATAACACATATATTTTGGTTACGTAGAAACTCTTGGTTAGAGAGAAAAACTGCGGTGGGGATGGCACCCACAACTTCACTACTGCAATAATAAAGAGTTCTCGGTTAGAGCTACATATTTAGCTATTTCTGATAGCTTACCCTGTTAGGAGTAACAAGATCTGTTAGATCTACCTTTCTAAAGGATTTTACAACACTTTATATAAATGTTGCACCTGGTTAGAGGATTTACAATTTATAGACTTGATTAGAGTCTTTTACCCTATTAAAGGTTTCTCTTACAACTTCAAAATATTACAATAAGACTTTACAAATATCTGCAACTTTACATCTGAAATGCTGTAGCAGATTCTATGTGCTCAAAATAAGATTACCTTACCTATAGCATACCTCGGTAACTCATAAAGTAACTTCGGTAAACCCTTTTGTTTACTCTGTTCTTTGACTGTTCTCTAATAACCTTCTCGGTGACCTCTGTGTCTCTGTAACAGTCATAGTACTCTGTGATTTCTCATGTATCACATAAGTCTTGCTTCATACACATATGCACACACATTTCTCTCATTCACATATATCTCTAACCCTAAATTCATGCTGTATAAATAGACTTCTTATGTCGGTGATCTGATTCATTGCTTCGATCTTACAAACATGATTTCTCGAATAAATAACCATGCCAAATATTTAATTGGTTAGATGACCTTAAAATTATACAAAATCTATATGTGCAATTTCCAATGTGATAACGGTTCTATGTGCCTCGATCTTGTAACATGTTTTCATATGTGTGTCTAGGTTCAATGAATCTGGTAACACGTTTCACTCAGTGTATATCAACTAGGTGTATTATCTTTACTGCTCAGTAGACATGAAATAACACTCGGTAGACAACTCAGTGTATACTGCGTTCTGTGACTACTTTCTTCTGTAACCGACTAGACTGTTCATACCGATTTCTCTGTCTGTACCGACTGCATGATTCAATAGAGCTAACCGACTAGAATATATAGAATGACTTTGGATATAAAACTAATGGTAATTTGATAAGTAGTAACAACCTGCTTGGTGGAATGACAACCATTATTGTGATTTCCATCGAAACAAAGGACAACAAACAGATGCTTGTCAATGATTAAAACATGTCATCCAAGATTTGATTGATAATAGAATAATAACTGTGGATGGACATACAATAAACAAATCTCACACAGCTTTCAAGACTCTGCTTCCTAACTATGAGAAGGGTGAATCATCAACATGGCAGAATGGTAAAGGTAAAGCAAAGGTAAACTATGCTCATACATATGACAATGTGGTAAATGTGATTGTGGTTAAAGAGCAACAACATCAAGAACTTGCTCATGTTATCACACAAAGCAAAGCCAAAGTGGTTTTGTCAGGTCCCATAACTAACACATCATCCATTACCAAACAATACAATCTAGTGGATCAATTACAGAAAACAGCCGCACAAATATCCATCTTAGAACTTTTAAAGCTTTCATCTGCACACAAAGAAATTTAGAAAGAGCATTGATTGATACAACAGTATCCAAAGATCTTGATATAGATCAATTCCAAACCATGGTGGGACACATCACAAACCCTCACTTCTTATCATTCACTCAAGAAGACGACATGTCCTTACAACATCCCCACAATGCTCCTTTTCATATTGAAGTCCTCATTCACAAAATGCGAGTTAAACGTGTTCTAATAGACAGTGGAGCTAGCCTAAATATTTGTTCCTTGAGTCTTGTTCGTGTCTTAGGATATTCAAAAGATGCAGTTGATCCCCGAAAAAAGATCACCATAAAAGCCTATGATGAAGAAAAACGTTCCTCCAAGGGAATTTTGATACTATCCATCGGAGTGGGACCTTTCCAGAAAGACACAACATGCCAAGTTATAGACTTGGACTTATCATATAATGTACTCCTAGGAAGACCATGGATACATGACTTGTAAGTTGTCCCATCAACATATCATCAGTGTGTCAAATTTCCCTACAATGGACAAGAAATCACAATCTCTACAGATTCAAATCGATTTCAATACTGCAGCAATCTAAAAATGGCTCAAGAAGTCATTGTTCCTCATAACATGGAGGCGTCATCTTCGAACACACAATCCAAGGAACAGTCATTTGCCTCTATTTTATTAAGTATGGAAAAACAAATACAACTAAATCCTAAATCCTTTAGAAAACCATCAAACTCTAAACAACAACCAATTGTGAAACATCTTCCGATATTTGATGGAGCATTCATTAGTGTTGGAACCTTATCAGAGGAGACAGAAGACAAAGATGTGCTACACTGGCTATACAAAGATGAAGAAGTTCAACAAAAGATCAACAATGTCAGAATACCCACTAAAAAATATGGAAAAGGATTCAACATTCTTCAAAGGATGGGATACACTAGAACATGTCCTATAGGAAAAAGAAAAGAAGGTATCTTAGAACCTATCCAGCCTCATACTCAGTAGACCATAGACAAAGCAAGCTTAGGGTATGGACAAGTTACTCTACCGGAAGACACATTCTCTAATCAGTACCAAGAGGAATATGAAAATAGACAAGAACAACTTACAATTGAAAGGGAAGAAGCATCTGCAAAGCAACAAGCACAAACAAACATGAAATGGCAAAAGAAACAATCCTAAAATCAACAAGAGAAACAAACCAATGATACCTCCCAAGAAGCATTGACTCTCAATCAAAACAAGCATGAACCTAGTACTAATCAAGGAGAGATAATAGTAAAGTTGATAGAACTCAATCTCTGTCTAGAAGAAATTGAATATGAAAGAAGAAAAGATATAGCAAGACAAATAGAAGAAACACATCAAAAGCTATATGAACAAATTTGTAGATTGCAAGCTGCAAGTGAGACAGATTCTGACAAATGGGAATGTGATTCCTATCATTCTGAAGAATCCGCTGAAGAAAATTTCTTTGAAGAAGATGTAGGAGTCTATGTAGTTCACACGTATGCAGGGAAAACGTTAGGAACTAGTTCACTTGAATTAGAATCACATTCGACTGACTTGGACCTAATTGAGGATGAACAAGAACATCTTGTGAGAGGTCATTCTAATGAGGGTACTGTTCTAGACATTGACATACCTATCAAAAACTTTGATAACTCAATCATGACCCTAAATACTATTGAAACATCTCAACCTAATGACCCCTTACCTCTAATCCACCTCGAGCTTATAGATTGGAAAAATGAAGGACATACTGCCATTGATACCTTTTCAAATGACCATGCCATATCTGTATATCTTAATGCAATCAAACCCGCAACAACTTCCACTAGGAATTTCAGCAATGCATCTTCCAGTCAAGTGGGTGCCAAATCTCCCAGTCGCAAAAAGGAAAATAAAGAAAACAATATCATGTCTAATGTTGAAAACCATTTCTTGGCAACATTAGATCAAGAAAAAGTAAAAAGAAAGGATGCGTCAAATGGTGAAAACCTCCTTGAGGTGTCCGAAGATGGGATATTTGACACTTTACCTGAGTAATATCAAGAAAGGTCATCAATTTTGATCGAACCAACAGAGGCAGTTAACATTGGGACAACAGAGCAACAAAAGATCCTACATCAAACAACTTCTTTGTCAGAAGAAGAAAGGAAATAATATATGGAATTCTTTAAATGACGACAAATCAATTTCACCTGGTCATATGCAGACATGCCAAGATTGGATCCAAAGCTTATTATGCATCACTTGAATGTCAATCCAGGAGCCAAACCAGTCAAACAGAAATTAAGAAAGATGTATCCACATATTGCTCTCCTGGTCAAAGCAAAACTTAAAAAATTACTAGATGTAGGATTCATCAGACCTATAGCATATCCTCAATGGGTATCATGTTAGGTCATGGAGACAACTGAGAGGGGGGGGGGTGAATCAGTTGTCTAATAAATTCAAAACAAAACAACTTAACCAACTTACTACTTAATACTGGTGAACCAGTCTTTTATACCAGTGATCAGTTATATCAGATAATTGCAATATCGGTAAATATTAATGCATGAAACAAAAAGACAAAGTCATCCACAACACATAACACCAATATTTGTACGTGGAAACCCTGTAAGGGGAAAAACCATGGTGGGAAACCTTACCCACAATCAGATGATACTACTGTAGATAGTAAGTGTATACAAGTGGGGTCTACACATGTAGAACGACTAAGCGCCTAGAGCTCACTGCTCAAACACAAAATAGGAGTCACACTGACTACAATTGGATGGTTAAATCCAATAAGGATGTACTGCTCAAAATAGCATCTTCATATGCTGGATTCAGTACCGGTGTAGTTCTGATATGCTTTCACAAAAACCTTTCTTCACCTTCAAATGATGTCTGTGTGTATAGCTCTGCTTAATCTCACATATACCTTCACACAATTCTTCTTTGCATTCCTCTATCGATCTTACAAATAAGATCTTACATTTATATCATAACCTAAGACCAATTTTAGTAGGTCAGCTCTTAAAAGATATTACAATAAAATCAATTTACAAACAAAACAATATCTGATGCAATAACTAATTCAACATGTCGACTTGATGCATTTACAACAACAATAAATCATCTCCATATCATGTCGTGCTGATCTGGAAAAGATAAACCTATAGGTGTATAACCTGGACCTATTTGTCGGTAACAACAAATATGCAAATACGAATATACCAATAAACAAATCTCCAAGACAAGGTGTCCACACGACGTCTTCAACATAACCAAGTGTTTTCCATGCCCTTCCAAGTGTCGGTGATCATTATATCTTGTCGGTGTACTAGATACCGGTGAATGTGCATAAGTCATTTGCTTGCCAGTGAATGTTGCTGATTCTCCAAAGTGCCATAGTTGATAAGTGTTAGTAGGTGTTGACATCAATGACAAAACCATACCAAAAAACCAACAATCTCCCCCTTTAGCATTGATGGCAACATAAGATGGAAAAACCATCAAAGTGCCAAAACAGAAATGCCAAATACCAAAATACCAATGATTATCAAAATATAAGTAATCTTTCTCAAAGTAACAATCTCTCCCCCTGAGAGTAACATGTGTTTCCTTGTGTTTTTCCATACCAATATCTCCCCCTTTGACATCAAATTCCAAAGTTACTACCAAGCTAAGTTCATATACAAAATACCAATTAATACAATATACCGACTACTCCCCCTGAGAAGTAGCTTCCTCATCAAAGACCGGAGTAAAAGTTTTTTTGTTAATTCTGTCGGTTGATGATAGATATCAACTTCCTAAGTATCTACCAGTGGGGGAACGACCCCAAGATGATCTCTAAGATATTCAAAGGTCTCCTTAGGTAGAGGTTTAGTGAAAATATCTGCAATCTACTTTTTAGTATTCTCATAAACCAGTTTAATTTCTTTTGCTTCAACATTCTCCCTTAGAAAATCCAGTTTGATAGAAACATGTTTGGTTTTAGAATGTAGTACCGGGTTCTTAGATATATCAATTGATGCAGTGTCATCACAATAGATATTTATAGGTTCCTTGCATTTTACCTTTATGTCTTTCAACATTTGTTTAAGCCATAGTACCTGTGTACAATTAGTTGCTGCTGCAACATATTCTAATTCTGTTGTTGATAAGGATGTACAACTTTGTTTCTTACTCAACCAAGAAACTAGTCTGTTTCCAAGAAAAAATTCTCCTCCGGTGGTGCTTTTTCTATCATCCACATCTCCTGCCCAATTTGCATCTGTGTATGCACATAATTCAAAGTTTCCATCTCTAGGATACCATAATCCAAGATTTGTTGTGCCTTGTAAGTACTAGAAAATCCTTTTTACTGTTGATTCATAATTTTCTCTAGGATTACTCTGAAATCTTGAAACAATACATACTGCATTCATGATATCAGGTCTGGTTTGTGTCAAATACAGTAAGCCTCCTATCATAGATTTGTACCTAGTTGGATTAATAGGTGTAGATTCATCCCTTAGTGATAGTTTGTCATTTGTAGTCATAGGTGTGCTTACCAGTTTAGAGTTCTCCATCCCAAATTTCTTTAGTAACTCCTTTAAGTACTTGGATTTACTCAAGAATATACCTTTGTCAGTCTGTGTAATCTGCAATCCTAAAAAGAATTTTATTTCTCCAATCATAGACATTTTAAATTCTTGCTGCATTTCAATAGAAAATTCTTTACATAGTCCATCTTCTCCTCCAAAGATTATATCATCAACAAAAACTTCTATAACCAAGATGTCATCATTAGTCACTTTATAATATAAGTTGTTGTCAGCATTACCTTTAGAAAAACCAATCTTCACTTATCCAATCTTGCATACCAAGCTCTTGGAGCTTGTTTCAATCCATACAAAGCTTTCCTTAACCTGCAAACCATATCTTTGTTATCTGTCAAAAAAATCCATCAGGTTGTTCAATGTAAACTTCTTCTTCAAGATCTCCATTCAAAAATGCACATTTAATATCCGTTTGATATACTTTGTAGTTCTTGTGTGCAGGAAAAGCCAAAAATAATCCGACTGCCTCAATTCTGGCTACCGGTGCAAAGGTCTCATTGTAATCAATTCCTTCTTTCTGACAATATCCCTTACACACTAGTATTGCTTTATTTCTGATAACCTTACCATATTCATTAAGTTTGTTTTTGAATAGCCATTTGGTTCCAATTACATTTTTATCTTTAGGCCGGGGAACTAATGTCCAAGTGTTATTCTTCTCAATTTGTTCTAATTCTTCTTCCATAGCTTTAATCCAATATTTATCTTCACATGCCTCATTAACTGATGATGGTTCAATTTGAGAAATAAGACATACCTCTTCATTTTCCAATCTTCCTCTTGTCATAACTCCCTTATGCTTGTTTCCAATTATCTGATCTTCGGAATGATTTAGTCTTACATACCGAGGTGTCTTTGTTTGCTGTTGATCCTCAGTCACAGTGGAATTTTCAGATGGTACTGGTGTAACTGGATCTTCATTCTGTATCGGTGAGTTCAGTGTAGGTTCATTTTTTATAATTTTTGTTGCCGGTTCAAAATCTATATACCTTGAAGTTCCTCCGAATTGTTCATCAATCTTCACATTTGTACTCTCAACAATTTTCTACAATCTTTTGTTAAAACATCTATATGCTTTACTTTTAGATGAATAACCAAGAAATATTACTTCATCACTTCCAGGATCAAATTTCCCAATATACTCATCTCTTATAATATAGCATTTACTTCCAAATATTCTGAAATATTTAAGAGTAGGAGTAATACCAAACCATAGTTCATGAGGGGTCTTACCAGTTTCACCTTTGATGTGAACTTTGTTGAATGTATAGACCACTGCACTTACTGCTTCTCTCCAATATACATGTGGTAGATTTGCTTCTGATAACATACTTCTAGCTACATCCAAGATGGTTTTGTTTTTCCTTTCAACAACTCCATTTTGCTATGGTGTTCGAGGCGTTGATAGTTGTCTTTTGATTCCATTCACTTCACAGAATGCATTAAATTCCTTAGATGCAAATTCTCCTCCTTGATCTGATCTTAGACATTTGATTTTCTTACCAGTTTCATTTTCTACCATTGCTTTGAACAGTTTGAACTTCCCAAGTGCTTCTGATTTTTTTCTCAAAAAAGTAACCCAACATATTCTAGAATAGTCATCAATGATTAGCATGAAATATCTATCACCTTGCAAGCTTTTGGTTTTAACTGGACCACATAAGTCAGTATGAATTAAGTCAAGAGCTTTATTGGATTTTTCTGGAATACTTTTAAAGGTAGTTCTAACTTGTTTTCCAAATTGACATTCCTTACATGCTGTATTGTGAGGTTTGACAATTTTAGGTAAATCTCTAACTGCCTTAGTAGTACTGATTTTCACCATGCAATCAAAGTTTACATGACAGAGTCTCTTATGCCATAGCCAACTTTCATCAATATGTACAATGAAACAAGTCTTTTCACTGTTATTCAAATGAAATATATTTCCTCTAGTTTGATTACCGGTTGCAATTTCTAAACCAGTTCTATTCATGATTTTGCATTTTCCATTTTTGAATTGTAACTGAAATCCTTTCTCAACTAATTGACCAACACTCAAAAGATTATGCTTTAAACCTTCAACATAGTAAACATTGTCAGTGTTATTCTTACCATCAAGAGATATTGTACCTTTACCTTTGATCATACAAGCTTTATCATCTCCAAATCTCACTAGACCTCCATTATATTCTTGAAAGTTCAAGAATTTACCTTTATCTCCTATCATATGATGTGAGCATCCTGAATCAATGATCCATTCATCCTTTACTTCAATTTTGGCTTCCAAGGCCTGCTCTACCGGTTGGACTGTAGGTGTCGGTTGATCTTCTGTTATAGCAACAAAAACCCATCCATTGTTTGTCGAATCCTCTTCAGAATCATCAGTCACTCCTTCATCAGCAAGATAACAAGATTTGTCTTTATTCTTCTTAAATCTGTATCTCTGATATTCAGGGTTAGGCTTGTATGTCCTTCTAGCTTCTTCTCTTAGTCTAGCATGTCTATCAGGGCATCTTGAAGCCATATGACCAATCTTATCACAGTTAAAATATTTTAAAGGGTGCTTTACCCTCATAGTTACTTCCAACTGGACCTTTAGGCATTTTCCTTGCAAATAGTGCTTCAAGTTCTTCATTTTCTTTCCCACTTTCTTCAAGTTCTCTTGCATAAAAGGCTTTCCAATCAGATTTGTCAAATGACGATGCAGATGATGTTGATTCTTTAAAGGCTAGATCTATCTTTATAGTAGCAACAAGACCACATTCCTCAATTTCAAAGGCTGAAAGTTTTCCAATCA